>NC_057943.1:40204220-40218675 GCF_018555375.3 Anguilla rostrata | reverse complement strand
TTAATAGATACATTCTCCATCACATACAAGACCATATGTAGGGCCACCAGTATGTCTCCACCATGTGACCTGCAGGGATTTAAATGTGTAATTCACTTCTTATCCTCCAGGGGTCCCCATAGGCACTCAAAAGCATAGTCAAGTAACTGTTCAGACAACTGAATTTTTAATTCAGCCATTTATAAAACTTTAGTTGATCTAATTAATTAGGTAATGCATGAGTTGATCTAATATTGTAACAGTCAGGCAGGAAGGTGAACATGGATTTATTTTAAAATGTTATGAAAAGTATAGCTTTGAGCCAGTGATCCACCCTTCTGGACCTGGAGAGCCACAGGGTTTGCTGGCTTACATTGTTATTCAGCACTTGAGTAGCACAGCAATTGATCAGTTAAAGCAGTAGATTAAACGGTTAACTCAGGTTACCTGCTTACTTTGTTCTCAATTGGTCGCTGATCTTAAACAAAAAACAAAAACCAGCACAATCTGTGGCTGTCCAAGACCAGGACTGAGCATCGCTTACGTAAAAAGTAAAAAACGTATCCATATGAAGTAGGGGTGTCCAATCTAATCCGAAAATGGCCAGTAAGGGTTCAGGTTTTTGTTTTTGCCCAACTCTATGACACCAGATTCTACTTAAGGTCTTGACTGAAGACTAGGATTAGTACCTTAGTTGGATCATGAGCATATATTTTTTATTTAACTCTTTTCTCTAAGTCAAACATTGTAACTGCTCTCATTTTTACTGTGGCTTCTAACAATACCTACCATGCCCCTGTACAACATAGAAATACTGAAACATGTCTATTTTAGCAAATAATCAAATTAAATTTAACACATGAGTGTCGTATGTAAACACTTCAGTCAACAATCATTTGTGCTTAATTAGTGGCAATTTAATTATCAACTAAGAAGTCTGAGGGGGCTTAACAAAGAGGTTATAGTGACCTCTAGGTGGCGGAGGACTGAAGTACAATGTGAGAAAACGGGTCGACAAACTGGTGTCCCTAATCATATGATTAAATAAGGAAGCAATTGTCACAAACCCATCAGACACATTTAACATAAATTGTCCTTGGAAAGACTGGATAATGGTATTCTGACACCTGTACTCCAAACTGGCAACTCACAGTAATTCAGAACAAGACACACCAGATCATAATATTATACAAAAGCATATTTCTTGGTCCAAATAACATTGTAAAATTGTTTGTTTTCTCAGTTTAATCTGGAAAGAAAGGACACATGACATGCAAATTGTTGAGAGAAAATAAATCATATTTACCTCGTACACTTAATGTAGCAGAGTTGCTAACCAGAGAGTGTACAGATGCTCTCCTTGTAAGTTCTCCTCTGCAGGTGTACAGTCCAGCATGTGACTGATCAGCAGAGAGGATTGTGTATGTGTCTCCATTTACACTGCTGGAGTCAGCTTTGTCTGCAGGAAGCTCCCGTCCATCTCTGTACCATTTATACATCCACTCTGTAGAGCTGCCCTGAATTACACACCTTAGAGTCACTGTTTCAGTGGGGAAGACGTCTGTCCATCCAGACTGCACGGTCAGCTGAGATTGTGGGAGAGCTGAAAGTTTACAAGACAGTTTATGGCTGTAAAGGGAAGGTTTCACAAGACACCTGCTTTCAAAGATGCATTCTGCTCTTTTAATTGTTATGAAAATAAATCATAATTACCTCGAACACTCAATGTAGCAGAGCTGCCAATCAGAGAGTGTACAGATGCTGTCCTTGTAAGTTCTCCTCTGCAGGTGTACAGTCCAGCATGTGACTGATCAGCAGAGAGGATTGTGTATGTATCTCCATTTACAATGCTGGAGTCAGCTTTGTCTGCAGGAAGCTCCCGTCCATCTCTGTCCCATTTATACATCCACTCTGTAGAGCTGCCCTGAATTACACACCTCAGAGTCACTGTTTCAGTGAGGAAGACCTCTGTCCATCCAGACTGCACGGTCAGATGTGTTTGAGGTAATACTGTAAATCAATACAATTTTTAATTATACACTTAACCTATCATGAAACGGTCCTCATAATTTTAGTAAATTATTAATAAATAAATAAAAGCTATATTCTACTAGTGAAATAAACTGTTGTAATAATTCTCACCAGATATTTCTAAAGTCAGAGGATCACTGTAGTCTGAGTAAAAAGGTTTTCTTCCTCTTGCAGCTCTACAGCGGTACTCTCCACTGTGGGCCAGAGCAGCAGAGCTGATGGTGAAACTAGTCCCATCAGTCCTGCTGCTGTCAGTGTTATGCACAGTGCGTCTCAGTGTGTCTTTGTACCAGAGATACTCCCAGCCAGCAGGATCTCCCCCAAACCCACAGCTCAGGGTGACTCTCTCTCCTGTGTAAATTTCTCCACTGGGGGGATTCTGGGTAATAACAGGCCTTGGATTTTTACCTGATAAAGGTAAAGCATGTGCTCAGTCTCATTTCTTAGCATTCATAAACATTGACAGTCTTCATCACATACCAGATCATATGGGTAAGGACTGAAGAAAACCTCCCAAACTCACCAGACACATTTAACACAAATGATCCAGGGGAAGACTGGATCACAGGGTTTTGTCCTTGTTCACCCTGACACAGGTACTCTCCACTGTCTGACTCCCTTACAGAGTGCAGGATGTGCTTTTGTTGGCTTTCAGTACTGCGGGCATAGAGGCTCTCTACTCTTCCCTGGGTGTTTCTGCTCCATGAAAATCTCCAGCCAGACCCTTTCCTGATGTCACAAGCTAAGCTAACAGTTTCTCCTGTGAACATCACTGAGGCTGGGGGATCTGTGACTATGACAGCCTGAGGACGATCAGCTGAAATGGAGATCATTGAAGAGATGTTGTTTAAACGTTTTATTTCTTATCATTTGTTGAAACAAAAAAGAAGCACTATTTGAGGGGAGTAATTTTCAATTACACTACTCACCAGAGACTGTTATTGTATGGATGTTACTGAAAGCTTGCTCATGTCCTTTTTCAGCTTCACACTGATACATTCCGCTCTGTCTCTCTCTCACATCACTCAGGACCAACACAGACACAGAGCCGTTACTACTGGAGGCTGTAAGTTGTGTTTGACCCCCCTGTCTGTGTCTGGTCCACACAAATGTCCATCCCTCAGATTCAATAACCTGACAGGTGAGAGTAATTGTCTCTCCTGGGAACACATCTGGCCATGGAGGATTAGCAGTCAGACGAACAGCAGGACCTGACTGTGCAGCTGAAACAGTTATAAAAAACAGAATCAAACAGGTTTAAAAATGCAGAGTTTAGTTTAATACATAATATCAATCCACATACCGTATGGTTTCTACTTCTAAATTAAAATTAAAATTAACTATGTTACATTTTCTGAATGCACATTTTTCCTAAATGTAACCTAAATATTTCCTCATATTTTTGCATTATTAATATTGCAACAACAAACTTTGAGTCTGCCAGAAACAATGGGTTTTGGAAAGTTCTCATGATCTTTACGAATTCTGGTTTATAATTGCTGTGCGTGTTCCACAAAACGAATGCATGGTAATTATGTCAAAACATAGATCTTAGGAATTTAATATCTATACCTTTCTGAACACAAAAAAACACCAGTGCTGTTGCATCTGAAACAGGAAGAAAGCAATGTAAATTGCAATATCTGATCCAGTGTGAATGAATGTTAGTATAAAATGATTTTATTTTCACATTAAAAACACAAATCCTTTTTTTGCAAAGTTGGACAGGTTTTCATTAAACAATGCTGTATAATGTCCCATTTTTTAGTAGCTAAGTGTTCTTGATAGTATGCAATTTTCACTCACTCCATCTTTCATACAGTATGGCAACTTAATAAGCTCAGACCAGTTCAGCAATTATTGAAGTATGATTGTTCAGACACAAGAGACAGTCATACATTTGAAAATACATATTGGAAGTTTTCATAAAGTTAATTGTGAAGATTGAACATCTTTAATAATATTGTTCAGTCGGATTCACAGACAATCACATGCAATCACAACAATACATAGCAGGACTGCAGTACATATGTATATGGAAGCATTGCATGACCTATCATATCGTGATCAGTAAGATTCAAGGCATAATATATAAAATCATAATACTGTTACTTTAGTCAGTCTTAACCATACATGTATTCTTTCATTTATTTCACCACGTCTACATATTCACATGAAATGTAGATTTCTTTATTTAACCAGGAAAAACCCCATTGAGATCTAAATTGCTTTTGCAAGGGGGACCTGACATAAAACACAAAGTTATGAAGTTACACAAGACAGTCAACAAACATCAAATCAGTTACAAACATCAAATGGAGAAAGAGACAGCAGTGCAACAGTAAACACAAAGTTTTACTTACAAATTGGAAAGCACAGAAATGTGTCATGAGGCTTCATTCTTGCTTTAGACATCAGATAACTGCATTGCCTACGCTGTGGTAATTGCAACTGCCTCTATTATAAGGTATTGGGCGAAAAGTAGAACGCTTGTGATGGAGAATTTTGAAAAAAAAACAACGAACAAAAAAAACCTATATCCTCTTTCACTCTGCACACATTTTCCGCTTGGTTGCTAGATGCGACAGTGCCCGACCACACGGCCTTTAATCGTTTCAGCGCAGCCTTTGAGATCTGCTGCTGGTGCATCTCACTGATAGTGCCACAATAAAAATAGATTAGCACATTACCAGAGCAACCACTTCGGAAAGAGAGCTGTGAGAACGGTCCGTAACTGAGTTTGCGGTCTGCAAAAACAGTGCTGAGTGCTAACAGTGTTTGACATGACTTTTGTGTCAATTTTTGTTGAACAGTCACCTTGAACTACATATAAAAATATATGACATTAAAGTGTTTAACTGTCTGTTTCTCACACACACACATACACACACACAAGCACATGCGTGCACACACACACATATACACACACACACACAAAAACACAAGCTGCACAAGAAGCTTCTTCTTCCAGCTCATACCAGTGCAAGCCCAGCTCATGCACTGCGATGTGAAAAGAAGCAGTGAATTGGCATACGTATCCTTGAGGAGAGGACATGTTTGAATGCGTGTCTCGGAATGACTATTAAGAGCAGAGCAATCAAGATGGCTCCTGAAAATAATTGGGGCAGCAGAGTAGTACAATGGATATGAAGTTGGTCTTGTAACCTAAAGGTCCCTGGTTCAATTCCCCAGTAGGACACTGTTACGTCCCAAAAGCCAACCGAAGTTCCAATAACCAGGGACTACAACATAACAAACTAAACAAGGAACCAAAATCTATATACAAAAATAGAAGATTTATTACAAACAATGAGACAACAAAACAGAACACAGTACTATATGTAGGCTGAACAGGATGGTTCAAGCAGAAAACAGACCAGAGCTAGGCTACTCTAATCTAAAAGAAACCACAGTTGACTTTCTGGCCTAACCATCTAAAAATGTCTTAAACAAGAAAACTGCCTGACCACCTGCAACCTATAACAGAAAAGTACCAACACAGAAAACTAAACAGTAGTGGCAAATTGTAACACACAAAAGAAAGGGAGTAAAAAGCCTGCTTTGAGGATGTGCTCATGTTTTCTATTTAAAAATAATGAAGGTAATGCAAAAATAAAATAAAGGTAAAGGGTAACGGGTAAGGAACTGGTCTTCCAACCTAAAGGTCACAGGTTTGATTCTTGGGTAGGACACTGCCGTTGTGCCCTTGAGCAAAGTACTTAACCTGCATTGTTTCAGTGTATATCCAGCTGTATAATTGGATGTAAATGCTACTGTATACAGAAAAGCTGTGTAAGTTGCTCTGGATAAGAGCATCTGCAAAATGCCTGTAATATTATATGTAATGCATTCATATCATCTGGAGCAGAGTTGTGCTGGTTTTCCTGTTATTGCCTTTGATATTTTGTCATTGTAGCATCTTTCTATTTGGAAGCACACATATCACCTTGCCTGTGAGGTACAAGACGGTTTTACTGGTATCTGTTTAAGATGAGTATCTACGCTCGCTATATATATATATATATGTATATGTGGAAACTGAGGTGAACAAAAACGTCCTCGTGGTTTCTAGTGGGGTATTTGCACAGTATTAGTAATCAGGATGAAGTCGGACACCATGTTCTTTCTGCTTTGTAAGTAGAAGAATTTTAATGCAATTTCAAGCAATACTTATCTGGTAACATATATGAATTATGATTACAATGCATAATACGTATAGTATGTGAGACATTCCAAAAACAGCTATGTTGTGGAAAATCTGTATACATTTATAATTCCTGTTATGGGCAGAAGTCTTGCTGTGTATTATTGTGACTGCTAATCTGTAAATTTGACTGCACATTATTGTGAAAGAGGCACAGTTCTTCACAATTAACTTTATGAAAACATGCAACACATGATTTGTGGAACAGAATAAACCAGAATTCATTAAGATCATGACAACTTTCCAAAACCCATTCGTTCTGACAAACTCAAAGTTTGTTGTTGCAGTATAAATAATTCAAGAAAGGAGGAAAAATTTAGGATACGTAAAGGGAAAATTTACATGAGTAAAATGTAATGTAGTTCATTTAAATTTAAATTTCAAGGCAGAATGCATATTTTCATTGATACTATATATTACATACTTCATGTATTGATACTCTGCATTTTAAAACTATTTGATTCTGTTTTTTATAACTGTTTCAGCTGCACAGTCAAGTCCTGCTGTTCGTCTGACTGTTAATCCTCCATGGTCAGATGAGTTCCCAGGGAAGACAATTACTCTCAGCTGTCAGGTTATTGAATCTGAGGGATGGACATTTGTGTGGACCAGACACAGACAGGGGGGTCAAACACAACTTACAGGCTCCAGTAGTAACGGCTCTGTGTCTGTGCTGGTCCTGAGTGCTGTGAGTGAGAGACAGAGCGGAATGTATCAGTGTGAAGCTGTAAAAGGACATGAGCGAGCTTTCAGTAACATCCATACCATAATAGTCTCTGGTGAGTAGTGTAATTAAAAATTACTTCCCTCAAATAGTGGTTCTGTTTTTCATTTTTGCTTCAAAAATTACATTAAGAAAACTTTATAACAACATCTCTTCAATGATATCCATTTCAGGTGATCGTCCTCAGACTGTCATAGTCACACAACACCCAGGGAAGATTAGAGAGCCTCTATGCCCACAGTACTGAAACCCAACAAAAGCACATCCTGCACTCTGTAAGAGAATCAGAGAGTGGAGAGTACCTGTGTCTGGGTGAACGACGACAAAACCCTGTGATCCAGTCGTTCCCCTGGATCACTTGTGTTAAATGTGTTTGGTGAGTTTGGGAGGTTTTCTTTAGTTTTTACCCATATGATCTGGAATGTACTTTAAGTTTATAATTCAAAATTGTTGTATTGATTTACAGTATTAACTCAAACATATCTGTTTGCACAGTCTGGATGGACAGAGGTCTTCCCCACTGAAACAGTGACTCTGAGGTGTGTAATTCAGGGCATCTCTACAGGGTGGATGTATAAATGGTACAGAGATGGACGGGAGCTTCCTGTAGACAAGGCTAACTCGAACAGTGTTAATGGAGACACATACACAATCCTCTCTGCTGATCAGTCACATGCTGGACTGTACACCTGCAGAGGAGAACTTACAAGGAGAGCATCTGTACACTCTCTGATTGGCAGCTCTGCTACATTGACTGTACAAGGTAATTCTGCAATTTGCACATGTGTTTACAAAAAAAGCAGTTCAGTCCAAAGTCAGCAGACTGGTTAATCTGAATCTGATACATAAGTGTGAAAAGTTCTTCATTTTCAATGTGGACAGTATGAGCAACAGTCACATTGTGTTTATTTTTATTAACACAGTATATAAAATTGCTCTGTTTGTACCCAAGAGGGGAATAAGAAGAGGGATACCCTGCCTGTCACAATGTTACTTGTTTACTTTGTGGAAATCTAAGGCTGAATCCAAATGTCCGCACTCCACACTAGGGGACTGGACATCAGACCTCACTCGTTGTCGTGGATATGACCACTACTAATTTCAAAATAAAAAATAAATAAATCAATGTCTGCAATATACATTCAGGTTATATTAATTATGTTCTCCTTGCATCGGAAAACCTCCCATGGTTGTTTTCCCGCCATGTTTTTATTTATTTTTTTTGTTCTTCTGGCATTGCATCCTTCTTGTCTTTTATATCATCACTTCCTTATTGCTATGAATTTTGGGTAATCCCACTGGCAAAGTCCGGGGAAGTCTGCACCGAAGCGGACTCTCTGGAAGTCTTCATGAGCTCCCTTGCAGACTTTATGAACTGTAGAATTGGGCAGCTCTACCCACTCTGGACTTCATGGATATGTGCCCGTTAAGACTGCCAGTCTGCACATGCGGGGAAGACTGGACATTTAGATTCAGCCTAATAAAAATATCTGGTCAAACTCACTGAAAGATCAGAATGCATCTTTGAAAGCAAGTGTCTTATGAAGGCTTCCATTTACAGCAATAAACTGTCATGTAAACTTTCGTGGTTCGGATCTGTGTGGGCGTGGCAGGCCTCCTCTTTCTGTCAATCATTGTGAATCCAGCCTTCTAGAGATGGGTATCACGCCGGAAGGTGGTACACAGTGGGGAGGAACTGGCTGAACAAACTGACCATACCTGACCACACAGCGTGGCATGAGTTTATTTTCATTATTGCTTTGCTAAATATCACATGACATATTGTATAATTTATTAAAGTAGACTTGCTAAAAATATATATAAAAATGTGCATCTTACGGGCTTGAAGGCTTAATGTAATATCTGGCGAAACATGGCTTTGAAATACAGGACTCTTACGCAGCCCTGGTCATCGCATTACTTCTAATCAGTGTCATTCTGCATGTCATTCTTCGCGTAGGGCAGGGTACACCATGGTACTTAACCTGCATTGCTTCAGTATATATCCAGCTATATAAATTGATATGGATGCAATGTAAATAGTGTGAAAGAAGCTCAAGATAAGAGTGTCTGTTAAATGGCTGTAATGTAAATTGGGAAACTTATGTAACTGGAGAGCACATTTATTTTTTGCAGTACCTTCATTATTTATAAATAGAACACATAAGCACATCCTTACTTAGCATTTACATTGTATCCAGTTATACAGCTGGATACATGCAGGTTAAGTACCTTGCTCAAGGGTACAGCAGCGGTGTCTGTTACATTCCCTTGATTTGGAGTCTGCCTGTCTTAATCCTGCAGGTGGAGCTGATTGGGGTTTGATTGCTTGACGATGCACACCTGTGTCCTCACAGTCAACTGGATAAAGCCTGAAGACATGGCGGTTGAAGGGGGCTTTTAAAAATTGTTTATTATAGAAATTTCACACATTTTTAGATAGTAAGGCCAGAAAGTCAACTGTGGTTTCTTTTAGATGAAGAGTAGCCTGGCTCTGGTCTGTTTTCTGCCTGAACCATCCTGTTCAGCCTACATATGGTAATGTGTTCTGTTTTCTTGTCTCATTGTTTGTAATAAATCTTCTATTTTTGTATATAGATTTGACTCCTTGTTTAGTCTATGTTCGTCATTTTGAGTCCCGTATTCAACTTCGGTCTGGCTTTGGGACTAGTTCTACCATCGCATGAACCAGACTTAGGTTCAAGACCAGCTGGAAGAAGCTTCTTGTGCAGCTTGTGTGTGTATGTGTGTGTGTATGCACATGCATGTGTGTGTGTGTGTGCGTGTGTGTGTGCATGCGTGTGCTTGTGTGTGTGTGTGTGTGTGTGTGTGAGAAACAGACAGACAAACAGTGTAATGTCATATAGTTTTATATGTAATTCAAGGTGAAAATAGACTTCAAGAACAATTAACACAAAAGTGATGTTAAACACTGTTAGCACTTAGCACTGTTCTTAGAGACCGTTAAATCTGTTAGGGACTGTTCTCACAGCTCTCTTTCCGAAGTGGTTGCTCTGGTAACGTGATAATTTATTTTTACGGTGGCACTATCAGTGAGATACACCAGCAGCAGATCTCAAAAACGGCAGCGGTGAAACGATTAAAGGCCGTGTGGTCGGGCACTGTCGCATAAAGCAACCGAGCGGCAAACGGGTGCAGAGTGACAGAGGATATGGTTTTTTTTTTTGTTCGTTGCTTTTATTCTTCAAAATTCTCCATCACAAGCATCCTATTTTCGCCTAATACCTAATAATAGAGGCAGTTGCGATGACCACAGCGTAAGCAATGCACTTATCTGATGTCTAAAGCAAGAATGAAGCCTCATGACATATTTCTGTGCTTTCCAGTTTGTAAGTAAAACAGCACTGCTGTCTCTTTCTCCATTTGATGTTTGTAACTGATTTGATGATTTGATTTGATTATGCCTTGAATCTTACTGATCATGATATGATAGGTCAGGCAGTGCTTCCATATACATATGTACTGTAGTCCTGCTGTGTATTATTGTGATTGCATGTGATTGTCTATGAATCCGACTGAACAATATTATTAAAGATGTTCAGTCTTCACAATTAACTTTATGAAAACTTGCAACACGTATTTTCAAATGTATGACTGTCTCTTGTGTCTGAAAAATCGTACTTCAATAATTGCTGAACTGGTCTGAGCTTATTAAGTTACCATACTGTATGAAAGATGGAGTGAGTGAAAATTACATACTAACAAGAACACTTAGCTACTTAAAAATGAGACTCAACATGACAACTTTCCAAAACCCATTCTTTCTGACAGACTCAAAGTTTGTTGTTGCAATATGAATAATGCAAAAATATGAGGAAATATTTAGGTTACATTTAGGAGAAATGTGCATTCAGAAAATGGTTGATTTTAAATTTAATTTAGAAGTAGAAAGCATACAGTATGTTCATTGACACTATGTATTAAACTAAACTCTGCATTGTAAAACTGTTTGATTCTGTTTTTCATAACTGTTTCAGCTGCACAGTCAAGTCCTGCTGTTCGTCTGACTGCTAATCCTCCAGCTCTACAGATTAGATGTATAAATGGTACAGAGATGAACAGGAGCTTCCTGTAGACAAGGCTAACTCCAGCAGTGTAAATGGAGACACATACACAATCCTCTCTGCTGATCAGTCACATGCTGGACTGTACACCTGCAGAGGAGAACTTACAAGGAGAGCATCTGTATACTCTCTGATTAGCAGCTCTGCTAATTTGAGTGTTCAAGGTAAATATGTCTTATTTTCTTTCAGCAATTTGCACGTGTTTACAATGAGAACAGTTCAGTCCACAGTCAGCAGACCTGTTAATCTGAATCTGATACGTAATTGTGAAAAGTTTTATGTAGACAGTACAACATTCATATCGTGTTTATTTTTATTGATACAGTATATAAAATAGCTGTTTGTACCCGAGAGGGGGATAAGAAGAGGAATACTCTACTTCAGTACTGTCTCTGCCTGTCACAGTGTTACTTCTTATTTACTTTGTGGATATCTAAAGCTGAATAAAAAAGTCTGCACTCCACACTAGTGGACTGGACTTCAGAACTCACTCATTGTGACTTGAAAGAATTGAGGAAATATTGGGTAGCATTGCTTTGGAATACATCTTATTTAATTTCGGTGAGGCAAGATATATTGTTTGTAGTACCGTAACTTGGCGTCATTTTGACATCAATACTTTTAATGGCAGGCCTGGATTTTGGCAGTCTGAATGAATTAGTTATAGACAGTGTATGTCTTGTATGTGTGAATAACTTGGCATTTTTGTACGTTGAAAACGTGTTTTTAATGAGATATCGTTTCTTTTTGCAAAGCGTTTTATTATGAGAGTGAGAAATGCGAAGTGACCCTGTAAGAAATGGTTGTGGATTATGGCTATCCTTGTGTGAATTTGTAGTCTGATGAGCGTGTACCGTTTAACAGTTTCGGTTTGCTATATATGTAAAACAGTGGCTGTAACAAAGGGTGCGGTGGCATAAGTGTAAACGCATCAGAAACGCAGGTGAAATATGGCCAGTGTATGTAGTCCACTTACGGATTTGACGGCCATCCAACGAGCCTTGATTGACGACAGAATCACCAAGCCCGTAGAATTAGAGCTCCCTAGGTCGCAACTTGTGTACCCTTCTGTCCTGCTCCATTGTCTGTTATTTCGTGGAGAAGCACTTTTAGTGTTTGTAAGGTTTATAAGGCATTTTGATAGGCTTATCTGCAGGTAGGCATCCTCATCGCTGTTCTGCTAAGCTAGAACCGGAAAACCTGATAGTGGAGAATAGGAGCCGACGCATATGTCCCAGCAGGCTTTGCATATGAGAAAATAACAACAGTGTGAGAGAAATGAGGGGAAATGATGAAATTGCGTAGTTGAAACAATATGATTTTAGCAGAATGGGCATGTAGGTGAAGGTTGACATGATCACAGACTATAGTGCGATGTAAATGAAGTGACCATAAGCGAGTTTAGTTTCCTTATATAACAGTCTGTATAAAGTATTAGTTGTTAAAGTAATAATAATAATAATAATAATTAATTACATTTATATAGCACTTTTCCAAATGCTCAAAGTGCTTAATGCTCAAAGTGCTTAGAGGGTAGAGGGTTAAGTAACATGTGAAATCTATTGCACTGATGTGCTTTTCTCATGTTCAGTAGTATTAGTTATAATTAAAAGTGAGTCATGATTTTAAATGTAATGTTTTAATGGGGAGTTGCAGAACGTACATACGTAGTAATTGTTTGTATGTGGCTAGATAGAGAACAGGGCGAGGTAACATGAATGTAGAAATGTGGCGTTTGCTGATAAGAAGGTTTTGTACGGTAGCCAAGTGAAGAAATATAGTTAGTAGAAATGGCACAGTGGTGAACTGGTGTAACTTTTTAATAAAAGGAATACATTTGCCGTCATGAAATGCCGTATATGGGTGTCTGTGAGTGAGTTTTGGTAAAGAAAATATAAAAGCGTAAGAAAACGAGGCGGGATTCAATCCTTTACCAGTCTGTGACTTTGTTAGTGCAGCACCATGATATAGCTATGCAATGCGTGAAATATCATTAGCAAACCTGTCCATGGTTTTAAAGAAGAACACAGGCCAGTAAGCACAGAAGAGCTCCCGTTGAATCCATATGGTTTTTCAATATTGTAGCCGGTTAATAATTGAACGTGCAGACGGTACATCATAATGCAGTGTATACGTTACATTACATTACATTACAGGCATTTGGCAGACTCTCTTATCCAGAGCGACGTACAACAAAGTGTATAACCATAACCGGGAACAAGTATGACGAAACCCCTAGAGAGCAGTACAGGTCCAAGTGCAGGGAACAACCGCATAGTTCAACTTGGACCCTGAAGGTTAAACTGATTAACACTAAACAACGAGAACGGCAACAACGCAGTCTATGGAAAAAATACAAGCAATAGTTAAGACAGTTAATGCACCTAAGTCACCTACGAAACAGCTGCCTAGTTACAACCCTAAGCTTACAGTCATTTATAGGGGGGTAGGGAGGGATGGGGAGAGGTGCAGCCTGAAGAGGTGGGTCTTCAGTCGTCTTTTGAAATGGGTCAGTGTCTCAGCTGTTCTGACCTCCACAGGGAGGTCATTCCACCATCGTGGGGCCAGAACAGACAGGAGACGTGTTCTGTAAGTGCAGGTGCGAAGAGGGGGAGGTGCTAGGCGTCCTGAGGTAGCAGAACGGAGGGATCTGGCTGGCATGTAGGGTTTGAATATCTTGTGGAGGTATGCTGGGGCTGATCCCTTGACTGCCTGGTATGCTAGGACCAATGTTTTAAATTTGATGCGAGCTATAACAGGCAGCCAGTGGAGGGTAGTGAGCAGGGGAGTGACGTGGGAGTGTCTGGGGAGGTTGAAGACCAGACGAGCCGCAGCATTCTGAATGAGTTGCAGGGGTCTGGTGGCAGATGCCGGTAGTCCAGCCAGAAGAGAGTTGCAGTAGTCCAGGCGGGATAGAACCATTGCTTGGACCAGGAGCTGCGTTGAGTAGGTGGTGAGAAAGGGGCGGATTCTGCGGAATTTATACAGGAAAAATCTGCATACCCGGCTTACTGCTGCGATGTTCTTGGAGAGGGACAGCCTGTTGTCCAACACCACTCCGAGATTCTTGGCATAGGGTGATGATGTCATACATTCGGTGAACGGCGGGTAGATATGGTGCAAAAGCAATAATTGAGAAGTAGTAGACAATTATTAGTGAGGGTAAAAGCAGGTTAAAGATACATGTTCCTAGCTGGTCTTGAACCTGAGACCCTATGATCCCAAGACTGTAACCTTGCCCACTAGGCCACAAGTGGACTAGCTGTGTAGATTAGAAATGTTTCAGAGTAAAAAGGTATGAGTATTTTGCGTGTGTATGCGAGTTTTTGATTGGGTCGTGTAGGTGAAGATTTGGCTGGTGTCAGTAAAATGTCCAATGGGGAGACATGTTGTTCGGGGGATAGCGGCAGGAAAAATAAGAATGAGAAGAAA
>NC_057943.1:40186075-40204120 GCF_018555375.3 Anguilla rostrata | reverse complement strand
TACTTTGTTATTCCATTGAGCAGCATAGCAATTGATCAGTTAAAGCAGTAGATTAAAAGGTTAACTCGGGTTACCTGCTTACTTTGGTCTCAATTGGTTGCTGATCTTAAACAAAAAACAAAAACCAGCACACTCTGTGGCTGTCCAAGACCAGGATTGAGCATCGCTTACGTAAAAAGCAAAACGCATCCATATGAAGTAGGGGTGTCCAATCTAATCCGAAAATGGCCAGTAAGGGTTCAGGTTTTTATTTTTGCCCAACTCTATGACGCCAGATTCTACTTAAGGTCTTGACTGAAGACTAGGATTAGTACCATAGTTGGATCATGAGCATAAATTTTTTTATTTAACTTTTTTCTCTAAGTCAAACATTGTAACTGCTCTCATTTTTACTGTGGCTTCTAACAATACCTATCATGCCCCTGTACAACATATAGAAATACTGAAACATGTCTATTTTAGCAAATAATCAAATTAAATTTAACACATGAGTGTCGCATGTAAACACTTCAGTCAACCATCATTTGTGCTTAATTAGTGGCAATTAAATTATAAACTAAGATGTCTGAGGGGGCTTAACAAAGAGGTTATAGTGACCTCTAGGTGGCGGAGGACTGAAGTACAATGTGAGAAAACAGGGGTCGACAAACTGGTGTCCCTAATCATATGATTAAATAATGAAGCAATTGTCACAAACCCATCAGACACATTTAACATAAATTGTCTTTGGAAAGACTGGATAATGGTATCCTGACACCTGGACTCCAAACTGGCAACTCACAGTAATTCAAAACAAGACACATCAGATCATAATATTATACAAAAGCATATTTCTTGGTCCAAATAACATTGTAAAATTGTTTTTTTTCTCAGTTTAATCTGGAAAGAATGAACACATGACATGCAAATTGTTGAGAGAAAATAAATCATATTTACCTTGTACACTTAATGTAGCAGAGCTGCTAACCAGAGAGTGTACAGATGCTCTCCTTGTAAGTTCTCCTCTGCAGGTGTACAGTCCAGCATGTGACTGATCAGCAAAGAGGATTGTGTATGTGTCTCCATTTACACTGATGGAGTCAGCTTTGTCTGCAGGAAGCTCCCGTCCATCTCTGTACCATTTATACTTCCACTCTGCAGAGCTGCCCTGAATTACACACCTCAGAGTCACTGTTTCTTTGGTGAAGACCTCTGTCCATCCAGACTGCACGGTCAGATGTGTTTGAGGTAATACTGTAAATCAATATAATTTTTAATTATACACTGAACGTATCATGAAACGCTCTTCATAATTTTAGTAAATTATTAATAAATAAATAAAAGCCATATTCTACCAGTGAAATAAACTATTGTAATAATTCTCACCAGATATTTCTAAAGTCAGAGGATCACTGTAGTCTGAGTAAAAAGGTTTTCTTCCTCTTGCAGCTCTACAGCGGTACTCTCCACTGTGGGCCAGAGCAGCACCGCTGATGGTGAAACTGGACCCATCAGTCCTGCTGCTGTCAGTGTTGGGCACAGTGTGTCTCAGTGTGTCTTTGTACCAGAGATACTCCCAGCCAGCAGGATCTCCCCCAAACCCACAGCTCAGGGTGACTCTCTCTCCTGTGTACATCGCTCTACTGGGGGGATTCTGGGTAATAACAGGCCTTGGCTTTTTACCTGATAAAGGTAAAGCATGTGCTCAGTCTCATTTCTTAGCATTCATAAACATTGACAGTCTTCATCACATTCCAGATCATATGGGTAAGGACTGAAGAAAACCTCCCAAACTCACCAGACACATTTAACACAAGTGTTCCTGGGAAAGAGTGGATCACAGGGTTTTGTCCTCTTTCACTCTGACACAAGTACTCTCCACTGTCTGACTCTCTTACAGATTGCAGGATGTGCTTTTGTTGGCTTTCAGTACTGCGGGCATACAGGCTCTCTAATCTTCCCTGGGTGTTTCTGCTCCATGAATATCTCCAGCCAGACCCTTTCCTGATGTTACAAGCTAAGCTAACAGCTTCTCCTGTGAACATCACTGAGGCTGGGGGATCTGTGACTATGACAGTCTGAGGATGATCACCTGAAATGGAGATAGGAACATTGAAGTGATGTTGTTTTAACGTTTTATTTCATATCATTTTTTGAAGCAAAAAACTAAAAACATAGAACCACTATTTGAGGCGAGTAATTTTCAATTACACTACTCACCAGAGACTATTATGGTATGGATGTTACTGAAGGCTCGCTCATTTCCTTTTACAGCTTCACACTGATACATTCCGCTCTGTCTCTCACTCACATCACTCAGGACCAACTCGGAGCTATTACTGCTTACTGATAGAGGCTGGAAGCTGTGTTAGAGCCCCCTGTCTGTGTCTGGTCCACAATAATTTCCATCCCTGAGATTCAATAACCTGACAGGTGAGAGTAATTGTCTCTCCTGGGAACACATCTGGCCATGGAGGATTAGCAGTCAGACGAACAGCAGGACTTGACTGTGCAGCTGAAACAGTTATAAAAAAACAGAATCAAACAGTTTTACAATGCAGAGTTTAGTTTAATACATAGTATCAATGCACATACCGTATGGTTTCTACTTCTAAATTAAAATTAATATTAACTATGTTACATTTTCTGAATGCACATTTTTCTTAAATGTAACCTAAATATTTCCTCATATTTTTGCATTATTATTATTGCAACAACAAATTTTGAGTCTGTCAGAAAGAATGGGTTTTGGAAAGTTCTCATGATCTTTATGAATTCTGGTTTATAATTGCTGTGCGTGTTCCACGAAACAAATGCGTGGTAATTATGTCAAAATATAGATCTTAGGAATTTAATATCTATACCTTTCTGAACACCAAAAAACACCAGTGCTGTTGCATCTGAAACAGGAAGATAGCAATGTAAATTGCAATATCTGATCCAGTGTGAATGAATGTTAGTATAAAATGATTTTATTTTCACATTAAAAACACAAATCCTTTTTTTGCAAAGTTGGACCGATTTTCATTAAACAATGATGTATAATGTCCCATTTTTTAGTAGCTAAGTGTTCTTGATAGTATGCAATTTTCACTCACTCCATCTTTCATACAGTATGGTAACTTAATAAGCTCAGTCCAGTTCTGCAATTATTGAAGTATGATTGTTCAGACACAAGAGACAGTCATACATTTGAAAATACGTGTTGGAAGTTTTCAGGAAGTTAATTGTGAAGATTGAACATCTTTAATTATATTGTTCAGTCGGATTCACAGACAATCACATGCAATCACAATAATACATAGCAGGACTGCAGTACATATGTATATGGAAGCATTGCATGACCTATCATATCGTGATCAGTAAGATTCAAGGCATAATATATAAAATCATAATAATGTTACTTTAGTCAGTCTTAACCATACATGTATTCTTTCATTTATTTCACCACGTCTATATGTTTACATGAAATGTAGATTTCTTTATTTAACCAGGAAAAACCCAATTGAGATGGATTGACATAAAAATACAAAGTTATGAAGTTACACAAGACAGTAGACAAACATCAAATCAGTTACAAACATCAAATGGAGAAAGAGACAGCAGTGCAACAGTAAACAAAAAGTTTACTTACAAATTGGAAAGCACAGAAATTGTCATGAGGCTTCATTCTTGCTTTACACATCAGAAAAGAGCATTGCCTACGCTGTGGTAATTGCAACTGCCTCTATTATTAGGTATTAGGCGAAAAGTAGGATGCTTGTGATAGAGAATTTAGAAAAAAAAAAAAACCATATCCTCTGTCACTCTGCACACGTTTGCCGCTTGGTTGCTTGATGCGACAGTGCCCGACCACACATAAATTAACACGTTACCAGAGCAACCACTTCGAAAAGAGAGCTGTGAGAACAGTCCCTAACTGAGTTTTTGGTCTGTAAAAACAGTGCTAACAGTGTTTATCATCACTTTTGTGTCAATTGTTGTTGAACAGTCTATAGTCACCTTGAACTACATATAAAAATGTATGACATTACACTGTTTGACTGTCTGTTTCTCACACACACACACACACACACACACAAGCACATGCGTGCACACACACACACAAACACAAGCACATGTGCACACACACACACACACACACAAACACAACCTGCACAAGAAGCTTCTTCTTCCAGCTCATACCAGTGCAAGCCCAGCTCATGCACTGCGATGTGAAAAGAAGCAGTGAATTGGCATACGTATCCTTGAGGAGAGGACGTTTGAATGCATGGTCTCGGAATGACTATTAAGAGCAGAGCTATCAAGATGGCTCCTGAAAATAATTGGGGCAGCAGAGTAGTACAATGGGTAAGAAGCTGGTTTTGTAACCTAAAGGTCCCCGGTTTGATTCCCCGGTAGGACACTGTTACATCCCAAAAGCCAACCGAAGTTCCAATAACCAGGGACTACAACATAACAAACTAAACATTACATTACATTTATTTGGCAGACACTTTTATCCAAAGAGACGCACAAAAAGTGCATTTCATGGTCACAGACAACTACTAAACACAGGTTCAGTAAGATACAATACTTATTTTGTACAGCAATTTCTAGCCAACAACACAGTTTAGTTCACACAGTGAACACTATTCAGACCTAACCTCTGCAAAGCCAACTAGGCAGAAGAATAAGCTACAGTATTAGGACAAATACAATTTACCAAAAAGTGCTGGGATGGGGCAACATGTAACAAGT
Source organism: Anguilla rostrata (assembly GCF_018555375.3). Taxonomy (NCBI): domain Eukaryota; kingdom Metazoa; phylum Chordata; class Actinopteri; order Anguilliformes; family Anguillidae; genus Anguilla; species Anguilla rostrata. The sequence continues at coordinate 40,199,401 of NC_057943.1, read as the reverse complement.
GTCATGAAAAAAGGGGGGCGGGGGGGATTTAGAGTGAAATATACAGCGTGGTGGTGGTTAGTCTAGGTATAGTCTGAAGAGATGAGTTTTCAGGCCACGGCGGTAGATGGGTAGTGAGGGGGAGGTTCGGAGAGAGACGGGGAGTTCATTCCACCACTGGGGAGCTAGGGTGGAGAAGCTCTGTGATCCCTTTGGTCGGGTGGGAGGGGTTACAAGGTGCCCTGCTGCCGCAGAGCGGAGTGGTCGAGCAGGCACATAGGATTGAATCATGTCCTGAAAGTAGATGGGGGCTGTCCTGTTGGCTGCAGTGTAGGCAAGGGTAAGGGCTTTGAACCTTTAAACAAGGAGTCAAAATCTATATACAAAAATAGAAGATTTATTACAAACAATGATACAACAAAACAGAACACATTACCATATGTAGGCTGAACAGGATGGTTCTGTTGTAGTCTGTATCTCCCGGTCACTTGTCTCCCCAGTACTGTCTCTGTGTCTGTGTTCCCTGAGCTGCTTCACTCCCCTGTATGTGTGTGATTTCACTATTCGGGTGGTTCCGGGTTTTCGTGGTTTCCCCCCCTTCCTTCCAGTCTCGTTTTTACTTACTTCCTGCTTATATCTAGTTTTACTCATTTCTACTAATCCTTACTAACTTATAGATTGTAAAGTACTAACCTCATTAATATACTAACATGCGAATATTACTAATGGACTAACACACACTAGTTTTGGGTTTTTGATAGTTTAGATGACTATACTAATACATTAACCATTCTCCCCTTTTCCATGCTGCGCTGTAGCTCCGCCCCTTTTCTTTCTAGCCTGCTCTAACACTGAGTTCTGCAATTGCCTGCACCTGTCTCTTGCTCTGACTGTACCTCTCTCTCTCTGCACGCGTTTTTACCTGCTAAACCCAGGCCGTCTATTATCATTGTTGTCTATGTGATTCCAGTCTGCGTTTTGTCAGTCCCCTGTCATTTAATTAGTTATCCTAATGTTCTTCACCTGGATGTTGTTTGTTACTCCGCCCTCACTCACTTAACCCCTCCTTGATTGTTACCTTCCCCAGTGTATAAATGTCAGTCTTTTCCACCAGCTCCCGGTCAGAATGTTGATCGAATTCACTGTGCCAATGTTTAGTAAGCCTTTGTTTATTGAGATTCCTGAGACACCCTTTTCCGAACGACTTCGAGTTTGCCTGCCCCTTTTGTTTGATTGCTTTCTGGTTTGACCTTCGCTTTGCTTTGACTTCTCTTTTGCCTGTTCCTTTGTACCTTCGCCGATCTGATCTCCTGGTTTTTGATTTTTTGCCCGTTTACCACTATTCTTTTGGAAACTCGATTTTGTACCGTCCTTTCTCTGATTACCTGGCTTTGAACCTTGGACTGGATAAAGACAACGTTTTTTGGATTTCCCTGGTCTGCGTTTGGGTCCTTGCACAGAACATTACAGGTTCAGGCAGAAAACAGACCAGATCTAAACTACTCCAATCTAAAGGAAACCACAGTTGACTTTCTGGCCTAACCATCTAAAAATGTCTTAAACAAGAAAACTGCCTGACCACCTGCAACCTATAACCAAAAAGTACCAACACAGAAAACTAAACAGTAGTGGCAAATTGTAACACACAAAAGAAAGGGAGTAAAAAGCCTGCTTTGAGGATGTGCTCATGTGTTCTATTTAAAAATAATGAAGGTAATGCAAAAATAAAAAAATAAAGGTAACGGGTAAGGAACTGATCTTCCAACCTGAATGTCACAGGTTTGATTCTTGGGTAGGACACTGCCGTTGTGCCCTTGAGCAAAGTACTTAACCTGCATTGCTTCAGTGTATATCCAGCTGTATAATTGGATGTAAATGCTACTGTATACAGAAAAGCTGTGTAAGTTGCTCTGGATAAGAGCATCTGCTAAATGCCTACAATATTATATGTAATGCATTCATATCTTCTGGAGCAGAGTTGTGCTGGTTTTCCTATTAATGCCTTTGATATTTTGTCAGTGTAGCATCTTTCTACTTGGAATCACCTTGCATGTAAGGTACAAAGCGAGGGGCGACATAGCTCAAGAGGTAAGACCGATTGTCTGGCAGTCGGAGGGTTGCCGGTTCAAACCCCGCCCTGGGCATGTCGAAGTGTCCTTGAGCAAGACACCTAACCCCTAACTGCTCTGGCGAATGAGAGGCATCAATTGTAAAGCGATTTGGATAAAAGCGCTATATAAATGCAGTACATGTACCATTTACAACATGACAACAGCAGTGTCGATGCAAATTAAGCTGGCCGTCATGAGGCTCAGAAATGAAAATCAACCAATCAGGAACATTGCAAAAACCCTGGGCATGCCCAAGTCAACAGTTTGGTTCATCATTAACAAGAAAAAAACGACTGGTGAACTCAATTATGTCAAAAGACCACTGTAGTGGATGACCAGAGAATACTATCTATGGTGAAGAAAACCCCCCTGACAAAAGCCCAACAGATCAAAACACTCTCCTGGATGTGTCAAAGCCTACCATAAGTAGAAGACTACACCAGTAGGACTACAGAGGGTACACTACCAGATGCAAACCACCAATAAGCCTGAAAAAAGCACCTAAAAGAGCCCCAAGACTTCTGGAACAGAATCTTGTGGACAGATGAGACAAAGATGAACATGTACCAGTGTGCTGGAAAGAGGAAAGTGTGGAGAAAAAAAGGAAATGCCCATGATCCAAAGCATACCACATCATCCGTGAAACATGGTGGAGGGGGTGTTATGGCTTGGGCCTGTATGGCTGCCAGTGGAACGGGCTCACTTTTCTTCATCGATGATGTGACTGCAGACAGAAGTAGAACAATTCATTCTGTAGTCTACAGAAACATTTTATCTGCTCAGATAAAACTTCATCATGCTACAAGACAATAACCCGAAACATATTGCTAAAGCAACGGAGGGGTTTTTGACGGCCAAAAAGTGGAAAATCCTTGACTGGCCGAGTCAGTCACCGGATCTGAATCCAATTGAACATGCATTTTACATGCTGAAGAGGAGACTGAAGGCAAAAAGTCCCAGAAACAAACAGGAACTGAAGATGGCTGCAGTACAGGCCTGGCAGAGCATCACCAGGGAAGATACCCAGCGTCTGGTGATGTCTATGCGTCGCAGACTTCAAGCAGTCATTGCATGCAAAGGATATGCGACCAAATATTAAAAATGATTACTTTATTCTACATTATGTTCTACAACTGTCCAATATTTTTTGATGCCCGAAAATGGGGGGGGACTATGTACAAAAGGTTCTATAATTTCTAAACGGTTCATCTGATATGGATGGAAATACCCTCAAATTAAAGCTGACAGTCTGCATTGTATCATTTCAAACTCAAAGTGCTAGAGTACAGAACCAAATTAACAAAAAATGAGTCACTGTCCAATGAATTATGGTGCTCACTCTAGTATTGATTCTAGCCTTTTGATTGCCTTTGGAGTCTGTTATTGGCATTTGTCAACATGAGTACCATGTAGTGGTGCCAGTGAAAGTGAAGGAAGCCATTATGAGGCTTGTATATTATGTGTCACTATCTTCAGCCACAAGCAGTTGAAATGTGTTTGAAATTGAGATTTTGGAACAAGTGCATTGCCTACAAATACACTGTTCCTGACTCAAGTTTTCACATGCAGCATAGGTCCTGTAACCTGTGGCTTTGGATAAAAGCATATGCTTCATAAATGTAATGTAATGTAGCGTAACTTATGTCTTTTCTTTGGTGAAAGGTCGCCTCACCACAGTAAGACAACAAAGCCATTGATGGCTGCAGAAGCAAAATTCTGAAGTGAACCTGATGTGGCTTTCACAGGGCTTTTCCTGATCCCACAATTCCAATACATTTCCTGTTTATTTAGTGAGAATTGATGTTTTTTTTTTTTTGTTGACAAATAGCATTTACTTCAATTCATGCTTCCCACTGTTTTAGCTGGTAAAATCTCTTGCACACTTGCAGTGTAGGCCCCACAGTTGCTAGTTTGAACCTTGACCTTGGTTGGTTATACACTCAGCCAACTATGAGGAGTCAACAACTTTCATACTTCAGTTATTTTAAAAACCGAGAAAAAACTTCTCTGTTAGTTTGAATATAAGCAGCAGGGCACTGGGTAACAATAGCAGTGCTGTGAGATAACAGATAATCATGGCTGCCTCTCAAAGACGCATTACTGTGAAAACAGCAAAGATTAAAAAGCAACTATACCCAACATTTGGTCTTAGAACTTGTACGTTGTACCATTTACAGAAAGGTGAAATGAATAACTAAAATTTAAAGGTGAAAGTTTCAGGTGTGGAGGATTATTGTCGTGGTTTCCAGAAGACAAGTTCTTCAATCTTTGTGCAAAATTTCTTCAATATTTTCAATAAAGAGGATGAGGCAGAATCTTCAGAATATCAGACTTTATTCTCAACCAGTGATCCCAAAGCCGAGACCTTTCTGCAGAAAGCTCTGCCATAATCTCAGTTACATTCTTTTTTATACACTTTTTCAGACTTAACCCCCCCTAATTCCCTCCTTATGGGTGTTTCCTCTTTCAATGCACCACAATGGTTTATCAATTTCTTATCTGTTTACTTTGCATAAAATGATGTTCATTGGTTGACAATCAATCGTGCTGACTTTATCAAATCACTGTGGCTATGTTCCTTGGAAATTCCCCAAACCACCTCCTATTCTTGACATTTTAGGAAAATCACCTCCTATTCTCGACATTTTAGGTAACCACCTCCTATTCTTGAATTTTTAGGTCGTAGACTAGATGTTTTGCAAACATTGGCAAAAACAAAAATAAAACAAAAATATATTTATATGTTTAGTCACATATGCTCTGATAAGTTTGATAAGTTGCATGTGCCTTGATAAGTGATTGGCAAAAACAAAATGTCAGCCGTTAGAAGTTCCTGATGTTCTTTGATGTTGATTGAAGAAAGCAGTTCCTCCTTTTTGTTTACATGTGCTCTGATATAGTGATGAGTGTACAGCAGGTGTTATATATCTCTTGGAATTTTCCAACATTATTAATCTCAGAATTAAAACTGAAATAGAAATTTTTTTTTTTTTTTTTGTAGTCTTAGGAATTAAAATTTATCTTTCACACTGCTTAAAATTAAAAAAAAGGAGCAGCTTGGGTCTTCATTTTCCAAAAAAATCAACACACCCACAACATTGATTGATTTGACACATGGCCACTATGGAACTCTTTGCATTCTTAAAAAGTCTTGCTGCAGCTAATCATTGGTCAGCCTCAGTATCCACGTTCTCATACTCAGCCAATCACATACTCACATCACAACATGTTCTCATACTCAACCAATCACATACTCACATTACAACATGTTCTCATACTCAACCAATCACATACACGCATCACTACATGTTCTCATACTCAACATATTACATACAGACCTCACAAATGGAGCACCTTTTTAAACCTACGGCCAGACCTCTCCACTGCTGCTCATTGCCCATGCTGCTTTTGCATGCTCCACTTGCTGCTTCTCACAGAAATGCTGCCCACCTTCCATCACCCCAGCTTACACCTGTTGATTGGATCTGCTTCTAGGTACTTGGTGGGCGGGGGCGGGGGTTAACATTTCTCCTGTTAGTGGGGGAGGTGTATCATGCTCCCTGTCTAATAGGTTAGTGCACGCTGGTACATGCACAGAAGTACCTAAAGCAGATGCATTCAGCGCCAAACCAAAAATAATTACATTTCATATTCATTAAAATATGTAATATAAATGTGTGAGTTATCCTGATTGAAATCTAATTAACTGCAAAATGATTAATATTGTGGTTGTGCATTTACTCAATCCCCTATTTCCATAGAAACGCTCAATAAAACAACCAGCAGAGATTGGGATGGCAGGTATGCCATCCCGCCAAGTTACGCCTATAGCCCCATACCTATACAGCACCGAGAGTTTGGCACTTTTCAGGGTTCCCCACAGAAATAACCACAACAGCCACAGACACTCAGCCCTTAAAAACATTAAATTCTGTACATTCTGACCCCATTTCAACAGATAGATTTCATAAACAACTTCACATGTCCACACAATAAAGCCCCAAACTAAGGGGATTTTGCGTTTTCTCCTTCTTCTTCTCTTTCTTCTTCTTCTTCTTCTTCTCGTTCTTATTTTTCCTGCCGCCTATCCCACTAACAACATGTCTCCCCATTGGACATTTTACCGACACCAGCCAAATCTTCACCTACACGACCCAATCAAAAACTCGCATACACACGCAAAATACCCATACCTTTTTATTCTGAAACATTTCGAGTTTAAACAGCTAGTCTGCCTGTGGCCTAGTGGGCAAGGTTACAGTCTTGGGAACATGGGGTCTTAGGTTCAAGCCCAGCTAAGAACACATTTCTTTAACCTGCTTTTACCCTCACTAATAATTGTCTACTACTTTCCAATTATTGCTTTTGCACCATATCTACCCGCCGTTCACCGAACATATACACTGCATTATGACGTACCGTCTGCACGTTCAGTTATTAACCGGCTACAATTTTGCAAAGCCGTATGGATTCAACGGGAGCTCTTCTGTGCTTACTGGCCTGTGTTCTTCTTTAAAACCACGGACAGGTTTGCAAATAATATTTCACGCATTGCATAGCTATGTCATGGTGCTGCACTAACAAAGTCACAAACTGGTAAACCTCCGGTTGAAGGATTGAATCTCGCCTCGCCCTCAGGCAGATAATTTCCTCTTTTACGCTAACGTTTTCTAACTATATTTCTTCACTTGGCTACCGTACATAACCTTCTTATCAGCAAACGCCACGTTTCTACATTCATGTTACCTCGCCATGTTCTCTATCTAACCACATACAAACAATTACTACGTATGTACGTTCTGCAACTCCCCATTAAAACATTACATTTAAAATCATGACTCACTCATAATTATAACTACTACTACTGAACATGAAAAAAGCACATCAGTGCAATAGACATCACACGTTACTTATCCCTCCACTTCAATAATTAAAGTTTTATACATACTGTTATATATACCATTAGATAAGGTAAATCAGCTCGCTCATGGTCACTTCATTTACTTCGCACTATAGTCTGTGATCATGTCAACCATCACCTATATGCCCATTCTGCTAAAAACATATTGTTTCAACTACGCAATTTCATCATTTCTCCTAATCCTAATTTCTCTCACAATGTTGTTATTTTCTCATATGCAAAGCCTGTTGGGACATATGCGTCTGCTCCTATTCTCCACTATCAAGTTTTCCGGTTCTAGTTTAGCAGAACAGCGAAGAGGATTCCTACCAGCAGATAAGCCTATCAAAATGCCTTATAAACCTTACAAACACTAAAAGTGCATCTCCAAGAAATAACAGACAATGGAGCAGGACAGAAGGGTACACAAGTTGCGACCTAGGGAGCTCTAATTCTACGGGCTTGCTGATTCTTTTGTCAATCAAGGCTCGTTGGATGGCCGTCAAACCCGTGAGTACATATACTGGTCATATTTTACCTGCGTTTCTGATGCGTTTACACTTACGCCACTGCATGGTTTGTCACAGCCACTGTTTTACATAAGCCGCGTTTCCACCAAAAGTACCCAGAACTACTTTTCCAGGAAGTAAAAGGTTCCTTCAGCCCATTGTTGTCTGCGTTTCCACCCCGGTCTAAAGTCCCGCGAAGATTAGGCAAATTAGCCCACTGACGTATGAAAAAGTGACGTTGTCGTCGGTCCATCTGTCCTATGATTTCTTCTGTAACCCCATACTACCACCGAAGTAGCCTACATTATTTTCTAATAACCGGGACAGCCGAGAGGGGTTTATTCCACTTATATACAATGGGTTACCAGCAATGACTATATATGGTTACTTTTGTATTTATTGATTTTTATCGATTTAATCACCTGGAATTGAAATATTCTTCTGCAGCCATTTGGGCATATTTTACCGTTGTCAAGCAAAACTGTCATTGGTAGTTCAACTTGGACCGTTGTTATGCAACAAATAGGATATAACAGGTCAATAGTCAGATTGTAACTGTTTTATATATCCTCTCAAACACATTCATTATGTTTTTATGCAAACATTCACTTTAATGTCTTGACATCCGAGGCGACAGAATGCATTCACATTTCCAGTATAACTGGCAACAACAGCAGAAAACATGCACACGTTGTAAACAATTTGCTGTTTGATTACTTTCTCATCGTCAATTCCATATAGGCTAATCGCAAAATGACAAGAATTGAACGAAAACTCAGACTTGCTTGAAAATTTAAATTAGCAGTGGTACAGCCACCGTTTGCTTTCCTTCAAAGTTACTGCTAGCCGAGCAGCGAAGTGTGCCCTCCAGATGCAAACCATGCACCATAAATTAGTCCATAGTCTTCCTGGTCTTTTTGTGGAATTGAAGAATGGCAGAGTAAAATTACAGCAGTCTGAAAAAGCTAAAGGGATGATTACTAGAATTAACCTGTTATTTTACCCTGACAAAAAGTGCAGAAGGTGATTTCCAGTTTGCTTTTAGTGTATCACCAATGTGAATTACGCAGAACTACCGCATACCTCACATAACTGTATCAAACGTTTTGAGTCAATTACAACGGGCTAACAAAGAAAATCTGGAAGAAAATATTCAGCAACCGAATTAATCTGTTTGAATGTTTTGGTACGTAATATGCTGTCCCAGCACGAATGCTTAGCATTTTATAAAACGAATACTACAGATTTTTAAACATGGCGGTTGAAATAAAACACTGCAAGTAGTCGACCAATCAGAAATTTTCAGCACTTGCGCCCCACCCCAAAGGTTCCAGTACTTTTGGAAAGTACTACCCCCGAGCAGGGAAGTTTTTGGGGGTAAAATAAAGACCCCGGAACTTAATTTAGACCCTAGTTCCTGCGGTCAAAACGCACTGAGTTCCTCAAAAAGTTCCTGCGGTGGAAACGCGGCTATATATAGCAAACCGAAACTGCTCACCGGTACACGCTCATCAGACTGTACAAATTCACACGAGGATAGCCATAATCCACAACCGTTTCTTACAGGGTCACTTCGCAGTTCTCTCATAATAAAACGCTTTGCAAAAATGATGTCTCATAAAAAACACGTTTTCAACGTACAAAAATGCCAAGTTACTCAAGCTCAAACAATATAGGCTATCTTGCCTCACCGAAATTAAAAAAGATGTATTCCAAAGCAATGCTACACAATATTTCCTCAATTCTTTCAAGTCACTTGGCCCTGTGTTTTGTAATCTTAGCATTTTACAATGTCATGCACACTTTGTGTCAGATCAAAGTGTCAAATATTTCGAATTGCCTCATGGAACACATTGAAATTCATGTAGAAAACTGCTGGTCAGTAACTACAGGAAGCATATTTCTCCAGAAAACATATGTTTATACTTGCTTTTGAACTCAATTTCAGTAAATGTACAAGTGATTGTATATTTGCTACGTACAATAAATACTGCATGTAAAATACGTACATACATACATAGAGAACTTCTTTATCCCCATGGGGACATTTCCCTCGCAGCATGTTGCATTCACATTTACGAACAGACATTTATACCACGAAACATACTATCATTCACGCAACAGAAAGCTGGCCACCGAAATACATACATACCAATACAAATTGGACATATAGACGCCTATTCAATCAATCTTCACTGTGAGAAAGCCATCCATACATAGGTTTGGCCTGTCCATGTACTGCTTGCTTATACACACAGGGCCAAGTGACTTGAAAGAATTGAGGAAATATTGGGTAGCATTGCTTCGGAATACATCTTTTTTAATTTCGGTGAGGCAAGATAGCCTATATTGTTTGTAGTACTGTAACTTGGCGTCATTTTGATATCAATACGTTTAATGGCAGGGGTGGATTTTGGCAGTCTGAATGAATGAGTTATAGACGGCGTATGTCTTGTATGTGTGAGTAACTTGGCATTTTTGTATGTTGAAAACGTGTTTTTTATGAGATTTATTATACACTCTGCACTGTTGTGTTTACAAGCACCAAGCACACACAACAGTAGATCACAGAGTATACCTGTACTAACTCAACAACGCAAACCTAACAAACACAGCATCGTACAAAGTAAAGGTTTTACACCCAAAGCACAATATTGTGAAGAACTGATTTAAAGTCATTGCACCCATTTTAAATGAATTTCTGCATTTTTCTAAGGGGCCCAAAGAGACCATAATTACATGCAGGCACTGCATTTGTTTCAGCTGTGTCACTGCTGTGCCTGTCGCATTTCCTCTTTGCAAAGGGTTGTGGAAACTGAGGTGAACAAAAACGTCCTCATGGTTTCTAGTGGGACATTTACACAGTATTAGTAATCAGGATGAAGCCGGACACCATGTTCTTTCTGCTTTGTAAGTAGAAGAATTTTAATAATGCAATTTCAAGCAATAATTATCTGGTAGCATATATGAATTATGATTACAATGCATAATACGTATAGTATGTGAGTCATAAACAGCTATGTTGTGGAAAATCTGAATAAATGTATAATTCCTGTTATGGGCAGAAGTCTTGCTGAGTATTATTGTGACTGCTAATCTGTAAATTTGACTGGACAATACTTTGAAAGTGGCATAGTTCTTCACAATTAACTTTATGAAAACATGCAACACATACTTTCAAACGTGTGACTGTCTCTTCTGTCTGAACAATCGCACTTCGATAATCGCTGAACTGGTGTGAGCTTATAAAGTTACCTTACTGCATGAAAGATAGAGTGAGTGAAAATAACATACTATCAAGAACATTTAGCTACTTGAAAATTGGACAACATTATACAGCATTGCAAAAAAAAAAAAAGGATTGGAGTTTTCAATGTGAAAATAGACTCTCAGAAAAAAGGGTTCAAAAAGGCTCTTCTGTGTCTCCATGGAGGGACCCTGACTAGTTCAAGGGTTCTTTGTCAGGCAAAAATGGTTCAATCTGGGAGCTTTCACATTTTTCACACAAACCATAGAGGGTTCCATAAAAACTAAAAATGGTTCCCCTATGAAGACAAGCCAAAGAACCGTTTTTACTGAGAGTGTAATAAAATAATTTTATACTAACTTTCATTCACACTGGATCAGACATTGCAATTTACTTTTCTTTCTCCCTGTTTCAGATGCCACAGCATTGGTTTTTGGTGAACACAAAGGTATAGATATTAAGTTCCTAAGATCTATATTTTGACAGGGACATAATTACCATGCATTTGATTTGTGGAACATGCACAGCAATTATAAACCAGAATTCATAAAGATCATGACAACTTTCCAAAACCCATTCTTTCTGACAAACTCAAAGTTGTTTAGGATACACATAGGGAAAATTTACATTTCGGAAATGTAATGTAGTTCATTTAAATTTAAATTTAAAAGCTGAATGCATATTTTTCATTGATACTATGTATCAAACCGAACTTTGCTTTGTAAACCTGTTTGATTTTGTTTTTTATAACTGTTTCAGCTGCACAGTCAAGTCCTGCTGTTCATCTTACTGCTAATCCTCCATGGCCAGATGTGTTCCCAGGGGAGACAATTACTCTCACCTGTCAGGTTATTGAATCTGAGGGATGGACATTTGTGTGGACCAGACACAGACAGGGTGGTCAAACACAACTTCCAGCCTCCAGTAGTCACGGCTCTGTGTCTGTGTTGGTCCTGAGTACTGTGGAAGAGAGACAGAGCGGAAAGTATCAGTGTGAAGCTGTAAAAGGACATGAGCGACCTTTCAGTAACATCCATACAATAACAGTCTCTGGTGAGTAGTGTAATTGAAAATGACTCCCCTCAAATAGTGGTTCTGTGTTTTCAGTTATTTGCGTCAGAAAATTACATGAAATAAAATGTTAAAATAACATCTCTTCAATGAGCTGCAAGAGGAAGAGAACCTTTTTACTCAGACCACAGTGATCCTCTGACTTTAGAAATATCTGGTGAGAATTATTACAATAGTTTATTACATTAGTCGAATGTATGATTTATGGCTTTGATTTATTTATTAATAATTTACTGAAATTATGAGGAGCGTTTCATGATACTTTCAGTTTATAATTAAAAATTGTATTGATTTACAGTATTACCTCAAACACATCTGACCGTGCAGTCTGGATGGACAGAGGTCTTCCCCACTGAAACAGTGACTCTGAGGTGTGTAATTCAGGGCAGCTCTACAGAGTGGATGTATAAATGGTACAGATATGGACGGGAGCTTCCTGTAGACAAGACTGACTCCAGCAGTGTAAATGGAGACACATACACAATCCTCTCTGCTGATCAGTCACATGCTGGACTGTACACCTGCAGAGGAGAACTTACAAGGACAGCATCTGTACACTCTCTGATTGGCAGCTCTGCTAATTTGAGTGTTCGAGGTAATTATGATGTATTTTCAAAACCACTTAAAGAGCAGAATGCATATTTGAAAGCAGGTGTCTTGTGAAACCTTCCATTTACAGCAATAAACTGTCTTTTAAACTTTCAGCTCTCCCACAAGCTCAGCTGACCGTGCAGTCTGGATGGACAGACGTCTTCCCCACTGAAACAGTGACTCTGAGGTGTGTAATTCAGGGCAGATCTACAGAGTGGAAATATAAATGGTACAGAGATGGACGGGAGCTTCCTGTAGACAAAGCTGACTACAGCAGTGTAAATGGAGACACATACACAATACTCTCTGCTGATCAGTCACATGCTGGACTGTACACCTGCAGAGGAGAACTTACAAGGAGAGCATCTGTACACTCTCTGATTGGCAGCTCTGCTAATTTGAGTGTTCAAGGTATTTATGATGTATTTTCAAAACCATTGAAAGAGCAGAATGCATATTTGAAAGCAGGTGTCTTGTGAAACCTTCCATTTACAGCAATAAACTGTCTTTTAAACTTTCAGCTCTCCCACAAGCTCAGCTGACCGTGCAGTCTACATGGACAGACGTCTTCCCCAATGAAACAGTGACTCTGAGGTGTGTAATTCAGGGCAGCTCTACAGAGTGGATGTATAAATGGTACAGAGATGGACGGGAGCTTCCTGTAGACAAAGCTGACTACAGCAGTGTAAATGGAGACATATACACAATCCTCTCTGCTGATCAGTCACATGCTGGACTGTACACCTGCAGAGGAACACATACAAGGAGAGCATCTGTACACTCTCTGGTTAGCAGCTCTGCTAATTTGAGTGTTCGAGGTAATTATGATGTATTTTCAAAACCATTGAAGGAGCAGAATGCATATTTGAAAGCAGGTGTCTTGTGAAACCTTCTATTTACAGCAATGAACTGTCTTTT
>NC_057943.1:40147542-40185975 GCF_018555375.3 Anguilla rostrata | reverse complement strand
ATATGTAAACAGTGGCTGTAACAAAGGGTGCGGTGGCATAAGTGTAAACGCATCAGAAACGCAGGTGAAATATGGCCAGTGTATGTAGCCCACTTACGGATTTGACGGCCATCCAACGAGCCTTGATTGATGACAGAATCAGCAAGCCCGTAGAATTAGAGCTCCCTAGGTCGCAACTTGTGTACCCTTCTGTCCTGCTCCGTTGTCTGTTATTTCGTGGAGATGCACTTTTAGTGTTTGTAAGGTTTATAAGGCATTTTGATAGGCTTATCTTCAGGTAGGAATCCTCTTCGCTGTTCTGCTAAGCTAGAACCGGAAAACCTGATAGTGGAGAATAGGAGCCGACGCATATGTCCCAGCAGGTTTTGCATATGAGAAAATAACAACAGTGTGAGAGAAATGTAACGGGTAACCATAACCAGGAACAAATATGACGAAACCCCTAGAGAGAAGTACCGGTCCAAGTGCAGAGAACAACCGCATAGTTCAACTTGGACCCTGAAGGTTAAACTGATTAACACTAAACAACGAGAACGGCAACAACGCAGTCTATGGAAAAAATACAAGCAGTAGTTAAGACAGTTAATGCACCTAAGTCACCTACGAAACAGCTGCCTAGTTACAACCCTAAGCTTACAGTCATTTACAGGGGGGTAGGGAGGGATGGGGAGAGGTGCAGCCTGAAGAGGTGGGTCTTCAGTCGTCTTTTGAAATGGGTCAGTGTCTCAGCTGTTCTGACCTCCACAGGGAGGTCATTCCACCATCGTGGGGCCAGAACAAACAGGAGACGTGTTCTGGAAGTGCAGGTGCGAAGAGGGGGAGGTGCTAGGCGTCCTGAGGTAGCAGAACGGAGGGATCTGGCTGGCATGTAGGGTTTGAGTATCTTGTGGAGGTATGCTGGGGCTGATCCCTTGACTGCCTGGTATGCTAGGACCAATGTTTTAAATTTGATGCAAGCTATAACAGGCAGCCAGTGGAGGGTAGTGAGCAGGGGAGTGACGTGGGAGTGTCTGGGGAGGTTGAAGACCAGACGAGCCGCAGCATTCTGAATGAGTTGCAGGGGTCTGGTGGCAGATGTCGGTAGTCCAGCCAGAAGAGAGTTGCAGTAGTCCAGGCGGGATAGAACCATTGCTTGGACCAGGAGCTGCGTTGAGTAGGTGGTGAGAAAGGGGCGGATTCTGCGGATGTTATACAGGAAAAATCTGCATGCCCGGCTTACTGCTGCGATGTTCTTGGAGAGGGACAGCCTGTTGTCCATCACCACTCTGAGATTCTTGGCATAGGGTGATGATGTCATACATTTGGTGAACGGCGGGTAGATATGGTGCAAAAGCAATAATTGAGAAGTAGTAGACAATTATTAGTGAGGGTAAAAGCAGGTTAAAGATACATGTTCCTAGCTGGGCTTGAACCTGAGACCCTATGATCCCAAGACTGTAACCTTGCCCACTAGGCCACAAGTGGACTAGCTGTGTAGATTAGAAATGTTTCAGAGTAAAAAGGTATGAGTATTTTGCGTGTGTATGCAAGTTTTTGATTGGGTCGTGTAGTTGAAGATTTGGCTGGTGTCAGTAAAATGTCCAATGGGGAGACATGTTGTTCGGGGGATAGGCGGCAGGAAAAATAAGAATGAGAAGAAGAAAAAGAAGAAAGAGAAGAAGAAGAAGAAGAGGAAGAAGAAGAAGAAGAAGAAGAAGAAGGAGAAAACGCAAAATCCCCTTAGTTTGGGGCTTTATTGTGTGGACATGTGAAGTTGTTTATGAAATATGTCTGTTGAAATGGGGTCAGAACGTACAGAATTTAATGTTTTTAAGGGCTGAGTGTCTGTGGCTGTTCTGGTTATTTCTGTGGGGAACCCTGAAAAGTGCCAAACTCTCGGTGCTGTATAGGTATGGGGCATGCCCCCGCCAAGGCATAACTTGGCGGGATGGCATACCTGCCATCCCAATAATATGATATTTGTTCCTTATGGAAGGTGGGGATACACCTCAGGTGCATTACTTACCTTAGTTGTATAGTAAGTTTGCATTAGGTTGCTTGTTGGATTATTGCTACATTTGAACATAACATCATAACATAACTTGAACATAAGAAAGTAGAGATAAGTAGCCAAATAGTGTAAAATAACATGATGCCATGGGTTGGTTTTCTTCCTGTCCTCGCCAATTTTTTGAGTCACCAGCCGCCACTAATGTATTCTTTCATTTATTGGCTGGACTGCAACAGCAGGGCCAGCCCTACAAATGCGGATGTCTGTGACTGAGTGAGTGACGGAGTGAGTGGCGAAGTTACACCACTGGTCGGCCGGATCACGTGTGTTAGGTCTGCATGTATATGGAAGCACTGCATGACCTATCATATCATGATCAGTAAGATTCAAGGCATAATATATAAAATCATAATAATGTCACTTTAGTCAGTCTTAACCATACATGTATTCTTTCATTTATTTCACCACTTCTACATATTCACATGAAATGTAGATTTCTTTATTTAACCAGGAAAAACCCCATTGAGATCGAAATCTCTTATGCAAGGGGAACCTGACATAAAACACAAAGTTATGAAGTTACACAAGACATTAGACAAACAACAAATCAGTTACAAACATCAAATGGAGAAAGAGACAGCAGTGCAACAGTAAACAAAAAGATTACTTACAAAATGGAAAGCACAGAAATGTGTCATGAGGCTTCATTCTTGCTTTAGACATCAGATAAGTGCATTGCCTATGCTGTGGTCATCGCAGCTGCCTCTATTATTAGGTATTAGGCGAAAACTAGGACACTTGTGATGGAAGATTTTGAAAATTAAAAAAAACGAACAAAATAAAAAACCCATATCCCCTGTCACTCTGCACCCGTTTGCCGCTTGGTTGTTTTATGGGACAGTGCCCGACCACACGGCCTTTAATCGTTTCACCGCTGCCGTTTTTGAGATTTGCTGCTGGTGTATCTCACTGATAGTGTCACAATAAAAATAAATTAACACGTTACCAGAGCAACCACTTCGGAAAGAGAGCCGTGAGAACGGTCCCTAACAGAGTTTGCGGTCTGTAAATACAGTGCTAAGTGTTTAACATCACTTTTGTGTCAATTGTTGTTGAACAGACTATAGTCACCTTGAACTACACATAAAAATATATGACATTACAGTGTTTATCTGTCTGTTTCTCTCTCTCTCTCACACACAAACACAAACACAAGCTGCACAAGAAACTTCTTCTTCCAGCTCATACCAGTGCAAGCCCACAAAAACATCAGAGCAAATAAATCCATTTCTAAAGGCAAAAGGGAAAAAATGAACTAAGAATAAAAAGGCATTAAAAGTGAGTTTATAAAAAATTATATTTTTACATTTTAAAAAAGAACAGTGACAGAATTGTTCTAATATTCAAAATAGTATATTTCCAGAGCCTGGAAGCTGCAATCAAAGAGACACCCCCCCCCCCCCTGCCCCCCCCCCCCCCCCCCCCCCCCCACACTCCCCACTGTCTGCAAACTAATCACTGGAGCAATAAACAATTATCTTTCTACCTTCCTAAGAGGGCAACTGTTTTGGTAGGGAGAATATGCATGCAATTTTCGGCTATATATCACACCAATTTTAAATGAATTTCTGCATTTTCTAAGGGGCCCGAAGAGACCATAACTACATGCAGGCACTGCATTTGTTTCAGCTGTGTCACTGCTGTGCCTGTTGCATTTCCTCTTTGCAAAGGGTTGTGGGAACTGAGGTGAACGAAAACGTCCTCGTGGTTTCTAGTGGGGAGTTTACACAGTATTAGTAATCAGGATGAAGCCGGACACCATGTTCTTTCTGCTTTGTAAGTAGAAGAATTTTAATGCAATTTCAAGCAATACTTATCTGGTAACATATATGAATTATGATTACAATGCATAATACGTATAGTATGTGAGACATTACAAAAACAGCTATGTTGTGGAAAATCTGAATACATTTATAATTCCTGTTATGGGCAGAAGTCTTGCTGTGTATTATTGTGACTGCTAATCTGTAAATTTGACTGCACAATATTGTGAAAGAGGCACAGTTCTTCACAATTAACTTTATGAAAACATGCAACACATACTTTCAAACGTATGACTGTCTCTTGTGAACAATCACACTTCAATAATTGCTGAACTGGTGTGAGCTTATAAAGTTACTATACTGCAGGGGTGGCCAACCCTGGTCCTGGGGAGCCGCAGGGTCTGCTGGTTTTTGTTTTCACCTTAAATACAGCAACCACTTAGACTGAAGAAGCCAGGTGAGGTGAGTTAACGGTGTAATCAACTGCTATAATTGATAATTAAGTGCAGAGTAAAAACTAAAACCAGCAGACCCTGTGGCTCTCCAGGACCTGGGTTGGCCACCCCTGCTATACTGTATGAAAGATGGAGTGAGTGAAAATTATACACTATCAAGAACATTTAGCTACTCAAAAATTGGACATTATACAGCATTGCAAAAAAAAAAAAAAGGATCGGTGTTTTCAAAGTGAAAATACACTCTCAGAAAAAAGGGTTCAAAAAGGCTCTTCTGTGTCTCCATGGAGGGACCCTGACTAGTTCAAGAGTTCTTTGTCAGGCAAAATGTTTCAATCTAGGAGCTTTCACATTTTTTACACCAACCATAGAGGGTTCCATAAAAACTAAAAATGGTTTCACTATGAAGAGAAGCCAAACAACCATTTTTACTGAGAGTGTAATAAAATAATTTTATACTAACATTCATTCACACTGGATCAGATGTTGCAATTTACATTTCTTTCTCCATGTTTCAGATGCCACTGCATTGGTGGTTTTTGGTGTACACAAAGGTATAGATATTAAGTTCCTAAGATCTATATTTTGACAGGGACATAATTACCATGCATTTGATTTGTGGAACAGAATAAACCAGAATTCATTAAGATCATGACAACTTTCCAAAACCCATTCTTTCTGACAAACTCAAAGTTTGTTGTTGCAGTATAAATAATTCAAGAAAGGAGGAAAAATTTAGGATACGTAAAGGGAAAATTTACATTTAGCAAATGTAATGTAGTTCATTTAAATTTATATTTCAAGGCAGAATGCATATTTTCATTGATACTATATATTAAATACTTCATGTATTGATACTCTGTATTTTAAAACTATTTGATTCTGTTTTTTATAACTGTTTCAGCTGCACAGTCAAGTCCTGCTGTTCGTCTGGCTGCTAATCCTCCATGGTCAGATGAGTTCCCAGGGGAGACAATTACTCTCACCTGTCAGATTATTGAATCTGAGGGATGGACATTTGTGTGGACCAGACACGGACAGGGGGGTCAAACACAACTTACAGCCTCCAGTAGTCACGGCTCTGTGTCTGTGTTGGTCCTGAGTGCTGTGAGTGAGAGACAGAGCGGAATCTATCAGTGTGAAGCTGTAAAAGGAAATGAGCGAGAGATCAGTAACCTCCATACCATAATAGTCTCTGGTGAGTAGTGTAATTGTAAATTGCTCCCCTCAAATAGTGGTTCTTTTTTTGCTTCAAAAATTATATTAAGTAAAGCGTTATGACAACATCTCTTCAATGTTCTTATCTCCATTTCAGCTGATCGTCCTCAGACTGTCATAGTCACAGATCCCCCAGCCTCAGTGATGTTCACAGGAGAAACTGTTAGCTTAGCTTGTGACATCAGGAAAGGGTCTGGCTGGAGATATTCATGGAGCAGAAACACCCAGGGAAGATTAGAGAGCCTCTATGCCCGCAGTACTGAAAGCCAACAAAAGCACATCCTGCAGTCTGTAAGAGAGTCAGACAGTGGAGAGTACCGGTGTCAGGGCGAACGAGGACAAAACCCTGTGATCCAGTCTTCCCCTGGATCATTTCTGTTACATGTGTCTGGTGAGTTTTGGAGGTTTTCTTCAGTCTTTACAGAATATGATCTTCTATGTGATGAAGACTGTTAATGTTTATGAATGCTAAGAAATGACACTGAGCACATGCTTTACCTTTATCAGGGGGAAAACCAAAGCCTGTTATTACCCAGAATCCCCCCAGTAGAGCGATGTACACAGGAGAGAGAGTCACCCTGAGCTGTGGGTTTGGGGGAGACCCTGCTGGCTGGGAGTTTGTCTGGTACAAAGACCCACTGAGACACACTGTGCCCAACACTGACAGCAGCAGGACTGATGGGTCCAGTTTCACCATCAGCTCTGCTGCTCTGGCCCACAGTGGAGAGTACCGCTGTAGAGCTGCAAGAGGAAGACAACCTTTTTACTCAGACCACAGTGATCCTCTGACTTTAGAAATATCTGGTGAGAACTATTACAATAGCAGAGTGTGGATTTTATTCATGTGCTTTATTAATTTAATAAAATTATGAGGAGCATTTCATGATACTTTAAGTTTATAATTCAAAATTGTTGTATTGATTTACAGTATTACCTCAAACACATCTGACCGTGCAGTCTGGATGGACAGAGGTCTTCCCCACTGAAACAGTGACTCTGAGGTGTGCAATTCAGGGCAGCTCTGCAGAGTGGAAGTATAAATGGTACAGAGAGGGAAGGGAGCTTCCTGTAGACAAGGCTAACTCGAACAGTGTCAATGGAGACACATACACAATCCTCTCTGCTGATCAGTCACATGCTGGACTGTACACCTGCAGAGGAGAACTTACAAGGAGAGCATCTGTACACTCTATGATTAGCAGCTCTGCTACATTAAGTGTACGAGGTAAATATGATTTATTTTCTGTCAACAATTTGCACATCATGTGTTTTTCTACAAAAAAAAATTCACAGTTTCAGTCCTTAGTCATTGCAGGCCGTCGTTTCAATCTGTAATTCTTAGGATAATAAGTGTGAACAATGTTCATTCATTATGTTGCAAGTGTGACACGTTGTATCAGTCCCCACACTAGTCATTATGTTGTGTTTATTTGATAATTAACCACATAGCACATATATAGAATTGCTCTGTTTGTATCTGAGAGGGGAATAAGAAGAGGGATACTCAACTTCATTACCCGTCTCTGCCTGTCACAATGTTACTTGTTTACTTTGTGGATATCTAAGGCTGAATCCAAATGTCCGCACTCCACACTAGGGGACTGGACATCAGACCTCACTCGTTGTCGTGGATATGACCACTACTAATTTCAAAATAAAAAATAAATAAATCAATGTCTGCATTATACATTTAGGTCATATTAATTATGCTCTCCTTGCATCGGAAAACCTCCCATGGTTGTTTTCCCGCCATGTTTTTATTATTATTTTTTGTTCTTCTGGCATTGCATCCTTCTCGTCTTTTATATCATCACTTCCTTATTGCTGTGAATTTTGGGTAATCCCACTGGCAAAGTCCGGGGGAGTCTGCACCGAAGCGGACTCTCTGGAAGTCTTCATGAGCTCCCCTGCAGACTTTATGAACTGTAGAATTGGGCAGCTCTACCCAGTCTGGACTTCATGGGTATGTGCCCGTGAAGACTGCCAGTCTGCACATGCGGGGAAGACTGGACATTTAGATTCAGCCTAATAACTATATCTGGTGGAACCCATTGAAAGATCAGAATGCATCTTTGAAAGCAGGGGTCTTATGAAGGCTTCCATTTACAGCAATAAACTGTCATGTAAACTTTCAGCTCTCCCACAAGCCCAGCTGACCATTCAGTCTGGATGGACAGAGGTCTTCCCCACTGAAACAGTGACTCTGCGGTGTGTAATTCAGGGCAGCTCTACAGAGTGGATGTATAAATGGTACAGAGATGGAAGGGAGCTTCCTGTAGACAAGACTGGCTCTAGCAGTGTAAATGGAGACACATACACAATCCTCTCTGCTGATCAGTCACATGCTGGACTGTACACCTGCAGAGGAGAACTTACAAGGAGAGCATCTGTACACTCTCTGATTGGCAGCTCTGCTACATTGACTGTACGAGGTAATTATGATTTCTTTTCTTTCTGCAATTTGCACATGTGTTTACAAAAAAATCAGTTCAGTCTAAAGTCAGCAGGCCGGTTAATCTGAATCTGATACATAAGTGTGAAAAGTTCTTCATTTTCAATGTGGACAGTATGAGCAACAGTCATATTGTGTTTATTTTAATTAACACAGCACGTAGAATTGCTCTGTTTGTATCTGAGAGGGGAATAAGAAGAGGTATACTCAACTTCATTACCCGTCTCTGCCTGTCACAATGTTACTTGTTTACTTTGTGGATATCTAAGGCTGAATCCAAATGTCCGCACTCCACACTAGGGGACTGGACATTAGACCTCACTCGTTGCCGTGGATATGACCACTACTAATTTCAAAATAAAAAATAAATAAATCAATGTCTGCATTATACATTTAGGTCATATTAATTATGCTCTCCTTGAATCGGAAAACCTCCCATGGTTGTTTTCCCGCCATGTTTTTTTTTTTTTTTTTTTGTTCTTCTGGCATTGCATCCTTCTCATCTTTTATATCATCACTTCCTTATTGGTGTGAATTTTGGGTAATCCCACTGGCAAAGTCCGGGGGAGTCTGCAGCGAAGCGGACTCTCTGGAAGTCTTCATGAGCTCCCCTGCAGACTTGATGAATTGTAGAATTGGGCAGCTCTACCCACTCTGGACTTCATGGGTATGTGCCCGTTAAGACTGCCAGTCTGCACGTGCGGGGAAGACTGGACATTTAGATTCAGCCTAAGAAAAATGTCTGGTGGAACCCATTGAAAGATCAGAATGCATCTTTGAAAGCAGGTGTCTTGTGAAGGCTTCCATTTACAGCAATAAACTGTCATGTAAACTTTCAGCTCTCCCACAAGCCCAGTTGACCGTTCAGTCTGGATGGACAGAGGTCTTCCCCACTGAAACAGTGACTCTGAGGTGTGTAATTCAGGGCAGCTCTACAGAGTGGATGTATAAATGGTACAGAGATGGACTGGAGCTTCCTGTAGACAAGGCTGACTCCAGCAGTGTAAATGGAGACACATACACAATCCTCTCTGCTGATCAGTCACATGCTGGACTGTACACCTGCAGAGGAGAACTTACAAGGAGAGCATCTGTACACTCTCTGATTGGCAGCTCTGCTACGTTAAGTGTACGAGGTAAATATGATTTATTTTACCTGAACATTTTGCATGTCATGTGTTCTTTGCTTCCAAACTAAATTGAGAAAAAATGAAAAAATTTCACAATGTTATTTGGACCAAGAAATACGGTTTTGTATAATATGATCCGATGTGTCTTGCTCTGAATTACAGTGAGTTGCTAGTTTGAAGTACTGGTGTATGGGTGTCAGAACTCCATTATCCAGTCTTTCCACGGACAATTTATATTAAATGTGTCTGATGGGTTTGTGACAATTGCTTCATTCTTTAATCCTATGATTAGGGCCTCCAGTTTGTCTCCCCTTGTGTTCTCGCATTGTACTTCAGTCTTCTAAACGATAGAGGTCACTATAGCTTCTTTGTCACGCCCCTTCTCAAACAATTACCCCATTTGCACCACCTCAATAATCTCAGTTGATAATGTAATTTCCACTAATTAAGCACAGATGATGGTTAATTGTAGTGTTTACAAGCAACACTCACATGTTAAATTACATTTGATTATATACTAAAATAGACATGCTGCAGTATTTCTATGTTGTACAGGGGCATGATAGGTTTTGTTAGAAGCAGTGGGGAATGGCTCATTAAAATGAAGGGCAATGTTTTACTTGCAGAAAAAAAAATGAATAAAAAAGATATATTGATAATTCAACTAATGAACTAATTATAGTCTTCAATCAAGTCCTTAAGTCAAATCTGGTGTCTTAGGGCTGGGCTGAAACTAAATCATGGACACACTGGCTGAGATTGGACACCCCTACTTCATATGGATGTGTTTTTGTTTCTACGTAAGCGATACTCAATCCTGGTCTTGGACAGCCACAGAGTATGTTGCTTTTTATTTTTTCTTTATGATCAGCGACTAATTGAGACCCAAGCAAGCAGGTGCCCTGAGTTAACCGTGTAATCTACAACTTTAACTGATCAATTGCTGTGCTAATTAAGTGCTGACTAACAATGAAATCCAGCAAACCCTGTGGCTCTCCAGGACCAGGAGGGTGGACAATGGCTCAAAGATATGCTTTGCACTGCATTTAACAGTCATTCCATGTTCACTTTTGTGCCTGACTCTCCCTATATTAGGCCAACTAATTGGTTATCTAACTAACTAGATCAACTAATGTTTTATAAACGGCTCAATTGGAAATTCACTTGTCTCAACAGTCACTTGATTATGCTGTTGAGTGCCTATGGGGACCCCTGGATGATAAGCAGTGAAATACAAGTTTAAATCCCTGCTGGTCACATGGTGGAGACATACTGGTGGCCCTACATATGGTCTTGTATGTGATGGAGAATGTATCTATTAATGCTAAATGACACTGAGCACATACCTTACCTTCATCAGAGGGAAAACCAAAACCTGTTATTACCCAGATTCCCCCCAATGGAGAACTGTACACAGGAGAGAGAGTCACCCTGAGCTGTGGGTTTGGGGGAGATCCTGCTGGCTGGGAGTATCTCTGGTACAAAGACACACTGAGACACGCTGTGCCCAACACTGACAGCAGCAGGACTGATGGGTCCAGTTTCACCATCAGCTCTGCTGCTCTGGCCCACAGTGGAGAGTACCGCTGCAGAGCTGCAAGAGGAAGAGAACCTTTTTACTCAGACTACAGTGATCCTCTGACTTTAAGAATGTCTGGTGAGAACTATTATAATGGCAGAATGTGGCTTTGATTCATGTGCTTTAATAATTAAATAAATATATGAAGATATGATATTTTCAGTTTATAATTCAAAATTGTTGTATTGATTTACAGTATTACCACAAACATATCTGTTTGTACAGTCTGGATTGACAGACGTCTTCCCCACTGAAACAGTGACTCTGAGATGTGTAATTCAGGGCAGCTCTACAAAGTGGATGTATAAATGGTACAGAGATGGACTGGAGCTTCCTGTAGACAAGGCTGACTCCAGCAGTGTAAATGGAGACACATACACAATCCTCTCTGCTGATCAGTCACATGCTGGACTGTACACCTGCAGAGGAGAACTTACAAGGACAGCATCTGTGCACTCTCTGATTGGCAACTCTGCCGCATTGACTGTACGAGGTAAATATGATTTATTTTGCATGTCCAAAGTTAACTGATACGTTTGAACTGCAAGCTGTTTGCCACTATTTACCATTTTCTATGTGTCAGGCTTGTACTGCCTGACATTATCCGATTAAAAACTGTTCACTTGAGATTTAAAAAAAAACATTTGGCAGTTATTGGCACCATAACTGAGTTAAGAGGAGTGAGAGAGAGCTGCCATTCATCTGCCTCTCATGAGCAATGGGAATATAATGCGCATATATATGAAGTTAATGTACTTAAGACAGTCAAATATGCAAATTAATTAATGATGTCATATAACTACTTTCTGTGATAAATCTGAAGCCCAGTCGTTATTTTATATGAGAACGTGCTGGACTCACAGAATCACAGCCTTACCCCTCACTACAGGGCTGTGTGGTGCCAGTTGATAGGATGAATAAATTGTTGCTTATTACCGTTTTTACCCGGTAACACAATTTAGAGCACGATTGTGTTGTCAGGCCTGTTGAGTTATTAGGCCTGAAACAAAATGTGTGAGTAATTTTATTTTTAAAATTAAAATAACATATTACAGTATTAGGCATACAATTCCTAGCTATTTATTCCATTCATGAGTTCACTTGCAAGGTCCTATTGGCTATAAACCCTGCCAGATTACTCACTTTGATGTCAAACAGCAACATGGTTCTGACATATTATAACTGGAGTACAGCACACTACATACACGCATTAAGAAGGCAACGAATTTCATCAGCTGTCCACCAATGTGAAGAGGAATTCCCTTTTTCTGGTATCATGTGCCACGATAGGGAGAGAGACCTGTCATTCCAACTACAGTAACTTTCTGCTATTAATCATGCAATGTAAGGCCTAGTGGATTATAGATTCAATGACCTATATCTGTTTTCCCATGTAACATGTTGAGTTGGATGATAAGCAATGTATGATCTTGCAGCTCTGCCTCAGGCGGTAGTGACCTTGGATGAAGGATGGATGGGGGTCTTCATCACTAAAGGCACTCTAGCAATGAGGTGTGAGCTTCAGGGCTTAACTTCTGCTGACTGGAACTACACGTGGTACAGAGACGGAACACAGATCTCACTAAACCACACTGGACAGAGGCACACAGTGGGATTCTGGGATAGCTCCTCTGATGGTGAATATAGATGTAGTGGGAACAGGACAGACAGACCGTACTACTCCCTCATCAGTGAAGGCTTCATGCCAAGCCATAACAGTAAGTTCAATTTATAATTGAGATCACAGACAAATAAAGGGTTTAATCCATTTAAATATCCATTGTACCCTTGTGTATCATACATTGTCATTTATGTATAGCCTAATATTAGTTGACCTCTGTTTTTGATTTATGATGTAAAATATAAAGATGTAAATTAAATGTATTATATTATATTGTATTTTTTATGTTTAAACTGTGAATCACTGTATAAATTTACAACGAAGACAGACAGAAAAAGGAGGACATGTACAATGCCCTCCAAAATTATTCATTCAGGAAGAGCAAAGGCAGCATGCTGGAAAATGATTTGTATTATTTTATACTAACTCAATATAATTGTCCCAGTATAATTGTCCCAGATCGTTATTGGTATTGTTTATTTCATACAGCCTTTGCTCATTTTAATCAGGGGCGTGAACTGTTTAGGATGGCACTGTATGTAAAGGCATGATGCTGAATTTGCAGCATGACTATGAATTTGCATTACAGGTGGGACATTTCAAAAAGGCTGGACAAATTGACAGAACCCCGACCACAGTCTCAAAAAGAGCATTAAATGCAGAGATTCATATGGTTCAGTTGTTATTTTTTCAGAAACTTGGATATCTCAGTTGTAGCTGGTTAGCCAATAATAATTTTGCTGGCTTTTGTGTCATATAGATGCACATAGTTATGCACTGAGAAATAGGCTCCAATGATACACTATATGAACAAAAGTATCTGGACACTCCTTGGTCTGGGGCTGTTTTTCGTGGTTTGGGCTAGGCCCCTTTGATTCAGTGAAGGCAAATCTTAACGCAATGTCATTCTAGATGAATCTTTGCTTCCAATTTCGTGGCAACAGTTCGGGGAAGGCCCTTTCCTGTTTCAGCATGACAATTCCCACGGGAAAACAGCGAGGTCCATATATAAATGGTTTTGTTGTGATCAGTCTAACTTTACTCACCTGGACAGAGCCCTGATCTCAACCCCATCCAACAACTGTGGGCTCAATTGGAAAGCAAACTGTGAGCCAGGCCTAATCGCCCAATCAGTGCCTGATCTCACTAATGCTCTAGTAGCTGAATGGAATCAAATCCCTGCAGCGATACTCCTACATCTAATATAAAGCCTTCCCAAAAGAGTGGAGGTTGTTATAGCAGCAAAGGGTGGCCCAACTCCACATTAATGCCTGTCATTTTGAATGAGCCGTTGGATGTCAGGTGTCCACATACTTTTGGCCGTGTAGTGCATATAACGGAGTCACAAAATAGCCTAGTTTTAGGTCTGATTGTATTTGATTAATGTTACAGAAATGTACATGAAATGCTTGTCTGAACAGACTAAAATGTGTTGACAAATTCTGAAATGCATCTAGTTTGTATTCCCAGGCCTGTTTCAACCCTTGACTTCTTTGTTTTTTTGCTCCCTCAGTTTACCGTGCTGTGGAGAATGTGGTTCGGATCTGTGTGGGCGTGGCAGTCCTCCTCTTTCTGTCAATCATTGTGAATCCAGCCTTCTGGAGATGGGTATCACGCCGGAAAGTGGTACACAGTGGGGAGGAACTGGCTGAACAAACTGACCATACCTGACCACACAGCGTGGCATGAGTTTATTTTCATTATTGCTTTGCTAAACATTACATGACATATTGTATCATTTATTAAAGTAGACTTGCTAAAAATATATATAAAAATGTGCATCTTACGGGCTTGAAGGCTTAATGTAATATCTGGCGAAACATGGCTTTGAAATACAGGAGTTTTTTTCATGAATTGCCATTAGGGATAGTTTGCACTCTTACGCAGCCCTGGTCATCGCATTACTTCTAATCAGTGTCATTCTGCATGTCATTCTTCGCGTAGGGCAGGGTACACCATGGTACTTAACCTGCATTGCTTCAATATATATCCAGCTATATAAATTGATACTATGTTAATGGATGCAATGTAAATATTGTGAAAGAAGCTCAAGATAAGAGTGTCTGTTAAATGGCTGTAATGTAAATTGGGAAACTTGTGTAACTGGAGAGCACTTTTTTTTTTTGCATTACCTTCATTATTTATAAATAGAACACATAAGCACATCCTTACTTAGCATTTACATTGTATCCAGTTATACAGCTGGATACATGCAGGTTAAGTACCTTGCTCAAGGGTACAGCAGCGGTGTCTGTTACATTCCCTTGATTTGGAGTCTGCATGTCTTAATCCTGCAGGTGGAGCTGATTGGGGTTTGATTGCTTGACGATGCACACCTGTGTCCTAACAGTCAACTGGATAAAGCCTGAAGACACCTCGGTTGAAGGGGGCTTTTAAAAATGGTTTGTTGTAGAGATTTCACACATTTTTAGATAGTTAGGCCAGAAAGTCAACTGTGGTTTCTTTTAGATGAAGAGTAGCCTAGCTGTCTGTTTTCTGCCTGAACCCTCCTGTTTAGCCTACATATGGTAATGTGTTCTGTTTTGTTGTCTCATTGATTGTAATAAATCTTCTATGTTTGTATATAGATTTTGACTCCTTGTTCAGTTTGTTATGTTGCTGTCCCTGGTTATTGGAACTTCGGTTGGCTTTTGGGACGTAACAGTGTCCTACCGGGGAATCGAACCGGGGACCATTAGGTTACAAAACCAGCTTCTTACCCATTGTACTACTCTGCTGCCCCAATTATTTTCAGGAGCCATCTTGATAGCTCTGCTCTTAACCCTTTAACTGTCACTCATTGAAATAGGTTATGAAAAAATTATTTAACCATTACAGGCATTTAGCAGACGCTCTTATCCAGAGCGACTTACACAACTTTAACACAGCATTTTTTACATTGTATCCATTTATACAGCTGGATATATACTGAAGCAATGCAGGTTAAGTACCTTGCTCAAGGGTACAACGGCAGTGTCCTTGCCCGGGATTCGAACCTACGACATTTCGGTTACAAGCCCTGTTCCTTACCCACTGTGCTACACTCCGTCCTACATAAACACCATAAACACCTATTACTAGAGCACCAAATAACAATGTCCAACAGTTTTTTTCATAACTTGACCCCTTTTTTTAGAAATTATAGACCTCTACCGTACGGTTGAGATGTCAGTTTATTGTAAAAGATGCTATTCACAAAGTGCTATATTTCTGAACATTTTTCCTGAAACACAATCACTTTAATCTCTCTTTAAAACCTTAAAACAATTTATTACTCTTTTTTACACTCCATCAACATGTTTTTGGCCTGTAAATGACCCATCATTTACAATGGCTAGGTCCACAAATATGTATATATTGACATATACTGGATCATATGGCATTTCTGCTTTAAAATTAGACACTGTTTGATTGTCATTTTATAAGTTTAAACTATTTTGTTTCTATGAACAAAACAGTTTAAATATGTATGTATCATTGGGTATCATTGATTTCATTTTGATTACATATTTCATATCGAACATATCATTAACTACGATTTGGAACAAACATCTGTATACATGTATAGATACTCCATTGTGTGGCATTTCTGCTTTATAATCAGGCACCGTTTCAGACATCGTCATTTTATTTTAAGTATAAACTCATGAACAAAACTTAAAAAACTTTAAACTTTAAAAAACACCCATTGCAGGTATTTGAGTTCATGCTCAGTCCTGAACATATTTTTTCAACTGATCAGATTTGGAATCTCTTATTCACCTCATTTTCAGCTTTCATTTGAGATGATACGTGACAAAGCACTGCTGTGTGCTGTTTAGACACAGGAGGACTCCGCACTCTGCACACTTCTATTGTGACACCCCCTTTGGGCAGAGTTTGCATCGCCCTCGCTGTGGACCACAGGCTGGGCGTGTATCAGGCTCACTAAGCTCAGGGATTGGTAGCTCTTCAACTGTGTCACCTGTGTGCCTTGGCACATAGTCAGGATCATCCAAGTCCTCATCACTGTCCTCTATGTCTGACTCCTCTGGATCAAGGGGGACCACAGCTTTGCTATTCTTTCCTCTGCCATAGAAAAATTTGGTGTCCATCACTAAGAATGAAACAATACATTGCACTACATGTTTTCCCATAACATATATGTGCATGCACATTCGCCGTGGCATTGTTTCGACAACCTTATGCAATGTCACAACATTTATTTCTGTCCAGAATTGCATTATCTTGTATTGACAATGGAAGAGTCAAACCACTCCGTAAAGTCTTCTCCAGCACATCTCAAAGATTTTCAATGGGGTTAAGGTCAGGACCCTGTGGTGGCCAATTCATGTGTGAAAATGATTCCTCATGCTCCCAGAACAACTCTTTCACAATATGAGCGTGATAAATCTTGGCATTGTCGTCCTGGAATATGCCCGTGCCGTCAGGGAAGAAAAAAATCCATTGGTGGGATAACCTGGTCATTCAGTACATTCAGGTCCTCAGCTGACTTAATTTTATTGCCGCATAACATTGCTGAGCCTAGACCTGACCAACTGAAGCAACCCCAGACTGCCTCCAGAGGCTTGTACAGTGGGCACTGTCCAAAAAATCCAAACTGCAACCTTTTTTTTTGGCCAGGCAGTGTATAATGTAATGGGATAATATTGTGTTTTAGTAATATAATATAATTTCATTGTATTTGTTCACTTTTTCCACTCAAACATCTTCCTACCACACTAACTACTATGCTAACATCTGCCCTGCCTCATGGTCATGTCCACCCTTTACTGACATATCAACCGCACAGTTGAGCATGTTTTTGTAAAATTCTGGCACAATGGATTTTTAACATTTTTGATATTTAATATCATATTCCTATTCTTTAAGGTCTCTTCTATCTGAAAAACATCATGGTTTATCCCTTACCTGCCAAATTCCTGCTTTATGCCCTAATCTTTGGGGAGTGATTTGTGATGCTGCCTCCGTTGTAAGAGTGGGGAAAGTGCAGGAACTGCTGCTCTACATAGTTGTGTTGAAAAAAGATACTCTTTATGCAAATTGATTAAGGGGAGGTTGGAGCCCCACACCAATCAGGCTGGGCAGATTTATTTTTTTTTCATAGGTTTTTTCACTGTCAAAGTCAGCTCTACCGCATGGTTAAGAAGTCAGTTAGTCATTCCGAGACCACGCATTCAAACATGTCCTCTCCTCAAGGATACGTATGCCAATTCACTGCTTCTTTTCACATCGCAGTGCATGAGCTGGGCTTGCACTGGTATGAGCTGGAAGAAGCAGCTTCTTGTGCAGCTTGTGTTTGTGTGTGTGTGTGTATGTGTGTGTGCGTGCACGCATGTGCTTGTGTGTGTGTATGTGTGTGTGTGAGAAACAGACAGTCAAACAGTGTAATGTCATATATTTTTATATGTAGTTCAAGGTGACAATAGACTGTTCAACAAAAATGAACACAAATGTGATGTTAAACACTGTTAGCACTTAGCACTGTTTTTACAGACCGCAAACTCTGTTAGGGACTGTTCTCACGGCTCTCTTTCCGAAGTGGTTGCTCTGGTAACGTGTTAATTTATGTTTACCGTGGCACTATCAGTGAGATACACCAGCAGAAGATCTCAAAAACGGCAGCGGTGAAACGATTAAAGGCCGTGTGGTCGGGCACTGTCGCATCTAGCTACCAAGCGGCAAACGGGTGCAGAGTGACAGAGGATATGGGTTTTTTATTTTGTTTGTTTTTTTTTTATTTTCAAAATCTTCCATCACAAGTTTCCTAGTTTTCGCCTAATACCTATTAATAGAGGCAGCTGTGATGACCACAGCGTAGGCAATGCACTTATCTGATGTCTAAAGCAAGAATGAAGCCTCATGACACATTTCTGTGCTTTCCATTTTGTAAGTAATCTTTTTGTTTACTGTTGCACTGCTATCTCTTTCTCCATTTGATGTTTGTAACTGATTTGTTGTTTGTCTAATGTCTTGTGTAACTTCATAACTTTGTGTTTTATGTCAGGTCCCCCTTGCATAAGAGATTTCGATCTCAATGGGGTTTTTCCTGGTTAAATAAAGAAATCTACATTTCATGTGAACATGTAGACGTGGTGAAATAAATGAAAGAATACATGTATGGTTAAGACTGACTAAAGTGGCATTATTATGATTTTATATATTATGCCTTGAATCTTACTGATCATGATATGATAGGTCATGCCATGCTTCCATATACATATGTACTGTAGTCCTGCTGTGTATTATTGTGATTGCATGTGATTGTCTGTGAATTCGACTGAACAATATTATTAAAGATGTTCAATCTTCACAATTAACTTTATGAAAACTGGCAACACGTATTTTCAAATATATGACTGTCTCTTGTGTCTGAACAATCATACTTCAATAATTGCTGAACTGGTCTGAGCTTATTAAGTTACCATACTGTATGAAAGATGGAGTGAGTGAAAATTGCATACTATCAAGAACACTTAGCTACTAAAAAATGGGGCATTATACAGCAATGTTTAATGAAAATCGGTCCAAGTTTGCAAAAAAAGGATTTGTGTTTTTAAGGTGAAAATAAAATCATTTTATACAAACATTCATTCACACTGGATCAGATATTGCAATTTACATTGCTTTCTTCCTGTTTCAGATGCAACAGCACTGGTGTTTTTTGGTGTTCAGAAAGGTATAGATATTAAATTCCTAAGATCTATGTTTCGACATAATTACCACGCATTTGTTTCGTGGAACACGCACAGCAATTATAAACCAGAATTCATAAAGATCATGACAACTTTTCAAAACCCATTCTTTCTGACAGACTCAAAGTTTGTTGTTGCAATATTAATAATGCAAAAATATGAGGAAATATTTAGGTTACATTTAGGAAAAATGTGCATTCAGAAAATGTAACATAGTTAATTTTAATTTTAATTTAGAAGTAGAAACCATACGGTATGTGCATTGATATTATGTATTAAACTAAACTCTGCATTGTAAAACTGTTTGATTCTGTTTTTTATAACTGTTTCAGCTGCACAGTCAAGTCCTGCTGTTCGTCTGACTGCTAATCCTCCATGGCCAGATGTGTTCCCAGGAGAGACAATTACTCTCAGCTGTCAGGTTATTGAATCTGAGGGATGGACATTTGTGTGGACCAGACACAGACAGGGGAGTCTAACACAACTTCCAGCCTCCAGTAGTAACGGCTCTGTGTCTGTGTTGGTCCTAAGTGCTGTGGAAGAGAGACAGAGCGGAATGTATCAGTGTGAAGCTGTAAAAGGACATGAGTGACCTTTCAGTAACATCCATACCATAACAGTCTCTGGTGAGTAGTGTAATTGAAAATTACTCCCCTCAAATAGTGCTTCATTTTTTGCTTCAACAAATGATAAGAAATAGAACTTTTAAACAACATCTCTTCAATGATTTCCATTTCAGCTGATCATCCTCAGGCTGTCATAGTCACAGATCCCCCAGCCTCAGTGATGTTCACAGGAGAAACTGTTAGCTTATCTTGTGACATTATGAAAGGGTCTGGCTGGAGATATTCATGGAGCAGAAACACCCAGGGAAGAGTAGAGAGCCTCTATGCCCGCAGTACTGAAAGCCAACAAAAGCACATCCTGCACTCTGTAAGAGAGTCAGACAGTGGAGAGTACCTGTGTCAGGGTGAACGAGGACCAAACCCTGTACTCCAATCTTTCACAGGAACGATTGTGTGTCTGGTGAGTTTTGGAGGTTTTCTTCAGTCCTTACCTGTATGATCTTCTATGTGATGAAGACTGTTAATGTTCATGAATGTTAAGCAATGACACTGAACACATGCTTTACCTTTATCAGGTGAAAAGCCAAGGCCTGTTATTACCCAGAATCCCCCCAGTGGAGAGATGTACACAGGAGAGAGAGTCACCCTGAGCTGTGGGTTTGGGGGAGATCCTGCTGGCTGGGAGTATCTCTGGTACAAAGACATACTGAGACACACTGTGCCCAACACTGACAGCAGCAGGACTGATCGGTCTAGTTTCACCATCAGCTCTGCTGCTCTGGCCCACAGTGGAGAGTACCGCTGCAGAGCTGCAAGAGGAAGAAAACCTTTTTACTCAGACTACAGTGATCCTCTGACTTTAGAAATATCTGGTGAGAATTATTATAATAGTTTATTACACTAGTAGAATATGGCTTTTATTTATTTATTAATAATTTACTAAAATTATGAGGAGCGTTTCATGATACGTTCAGTTTATAACTAAAAATTTTATTGATTTACAGTATTACCTCAAACACATCTGACCGTGCAGTCTGGATGGACAGAGGTCTTCCCCACTGAAACAGTGACTCTGAGGTGTGTAATTCAGGGCAGCTCTACAGGGTGGATGTATAAATGGTACAGAGATGGACAGGAGCTTCCTGTAGACAAGGCTAACTCCAGCAGTGTATTGGAGACACACACAATCCTCTCTGCTGATCAGTCACATGCTGGACTGTACACCTCAGAGGAGAACTTACAAGGACAGCATCTGTATACTCTCTGATTAGCAGCTCTGCTAATTTGAGTGTTCAAGGTAAATATGTCTTATTTTCTTTCAGCAATTTGCACGTGTTTACAATGAGAACAGTTCAGTACACAGTCAGCAGACCTGTTAATCTGAATCTGATACGTAATTGTGAAAAGTTTTATGTAGACAGTACAACATTCATATCGTGTTTATTTTTATTGATACAGTATATAAAATAACTGTTTGTACCTGAGAGGGGGATAAGAAGAGGAATACTCTACTTCAGTACTGTCTCTGCCTGTCACAATGTTACTTCTTATTTACTTTGTGGATATCTAAAGCTGAATAAAAAAGTCTGCACTCCACACTAGTAGACTGGACTTCAGAACTCACTCGTTGTGACTTGAAAGAATTGAGGAAATATTGGGTAGCATTGCTTTGGAATACATCTTATTTAATTTCGGTGAGGCAAGGTATATTGTTTGTAGTACTGTAACTTGGCGTCATTTTGATATCAATACTTTTAATGGCAGGCCTGGATTTTGGCAGTCTGAATGAATTAGTTATAGACGGTGTATGTCTTGTATGTGTGAATAACTTGGCATTTTTGTATGTTGAAAACGTGTTTTTTATGAGATATCATTTCTTTTTGCAAAGCGTTTTATTATGAGAGTGAGAAATGCGAAGTGACCCTGTAAGAAATGGTTGTGGATTATGGCTATCCTTGTGTGAATTTGTAGTCTGATGAGCGTGTACCGTTTAGCAGTTTCGGTTTGCTATATATGTAAAACAGCGGCTGTAACAAAGGGTGCGGTGGCATAAGTGTAAACGCATCAGAAACGCAAATGAAATATGGCCAGTGTATGTAGCCCACTTACGGATTTGACGGCCATCCAACGACCCTTGATTGACGACAGAATCAGCAAGCCCGTAGAATTAGAGCTCCCTAGGTCGCAACTTGTGTACCCTTCTGTCCATTGTCTGTTATTTCGTGGAGATGCACTTTTAGTGTTTGTAAGGTTTATAAGGCATTTTGATAGGCTTATCTGCAGGTAGGCATCCTCTTCGCTGTTCTGCTAAGCTAGAACCGGAAAACTTGATAGTGGAGAATAGGAGCCGACGCATATGTCCCAGCAGGCTTTGCATATGAGAAAATAACAACAGTGTGAGAGAAATGAGGGGAAATGATGAAATTGCGTAGTTGAAACAATATGATTTTAGCAGAATGGGCATGTAGGTGAAGGTTGACATGATCACAGACTATAGTGCGATGTAAATGAAGTGACCATGAGCGAGTTTAGTTTCCTTATATAACAGTCTGTATAAAGTATTAGTTGTTAAAGTAATAATAATAATAATAATAATGAATTACATTTATATAGCACTTTTCCAAATGCTCAAAGTGCTTAATGCTCAAAGTGCTTAGAGGGTAGAGGGTTAAGTAACATGTGAAATCTATTGCACTGATGTGCTTTTCTCATGTTCAGTAGTATTAGTTATAATTAAAAGTGAGTCATGATTTTAAATGTAATGTTTTAATGGGGAGTTGCAAAACGTACATACGTAGTAATTGTTTGTATGTGGCTAGATAGAGAACAGGGCGAGGTAACATGAATGTAGAAACGTGGCGTTTGCTGATAAGAAGGTTTTGTACGGTAGCCAAGTGAAGAAATATAGTTAGTAGAAATGGCACAGTGGTGAACTGGTGTAACTTTTTAATAAAAGGAATACATTTGCCGTCATGAAATGCCGTATATGGGAGTCTGTGAGTGAGTTTTGGTAAAGAAAATATAAAAGCGTAAGAAAACGAGGCAGGATTCAATCCTTCAACCGGAGGTTTACCAGTCTGTGACTTTGTTAGTGCAGCACCATGACATAGCTATGCAATGCGTGAAATATCATTAGCAAACCTGTCCATGGTTTTAAAGAAGAACACAGGCCAGTAAGCACAGAAGAGCT
Source organism: Anguilla rostrata (assembly GCF_018555375.3). Classification (NCBI taxonomy): domain Eukaryota; kingdom Metazoa; phylum Chordata; class Actinopteri; order Anguilliformes; family Anguillidae; genus Anguilla; species Anguilla rostrata. Next base: position 40,163,256 of record NC_057943.1, on the reverse strand, counting down.
CCCGTTGAATCCATATGGTTTTGCAATATTGTAGCCGGTTAATAATTGAACGTGCAGACGGTACATCATAATGCAGTGTATACATTACATTACATTACATTACAGGCATTTGGCAGACTCTCTTATCCAGAGCGACGTACAACAAAGTGTATAACCATAACCAGGAACAAGTATGACGTAACCCCTAGAGAGCAGTACCGGTCCAAGCGCAGGGAACAACCGCATAGTTCAACTTGGACCCTGAAGGTTAAACTGATTAACACTAAACAACGAGAACGGCAACAACGCAGTCTATGGAAAAAATACAAGCAGTAGTTAAGACAGTTAATGCACCTAAGTCACCTACGAAACAGCTGCCTAGTTACAACCCTAATCTTACAGTCATTTATAGGGGGGTAGGGAGGGATGGGGAGAGGTGCAGCCTGAAGAGGTGGGTCTTCAGTCGTCTTTTGAAATGGGTCAGTGTCTCAGCTGTTCTGACCTCCACAGGGAGGTCATTCCACCATCGTGGGGCCAGAACAGACAGGAGACGTGTTCTGGAAGTGCAGGTGCGAAGAGGGGGAGGTGCTAGGCATCCTGAGGTAGCAGAACGAAGGGATCTGGCTGGCATGTAGGGTTTGAATATCTTGTGAAGGTATGCTGGGGCTGATCCCTTGACTGCCTGGTATGCTAGGACCAATGTTTTAAATTTGATGCGAGCTATAACAGGCAGCCAGTGGAGGGTAGTGAGCAGGGGAGTGACGTGGGAGTGTCTGGGGAGGTTGAAGACCAGACGAGCCGCAGCATTCTGAATGAGTTGCAGGGGTCTGGTGGCAGATGCCCGTAGTCCAGCCAGAAGAGAGTTGCAGTAGTCCAGGCGGGATAGAACCATTGCTTGGACCAGGAGCTGGGTTGAGTAGGTGGTGAAAAAGGGGCGGATTCTGCGGATGTTATACAGGAAAAATCTGCATGCCCGGCTTACTGCTGCGATGTTCTTGGAGAGGGACAGCCTGTTGTCCATCACCACTCCGAGATTCTTGGCATAGGGTGATGATGTCATACATTCGGTGAACGGCGGGTAGATATGGTGCAAAAGCAATAATTGAGAAGTAGTAGACAATTATTAGTGAGGGTAAAAGCAGGTTAAAGATACATGTTCCTAGCTGGTCTTGAACCTGAGACCCTATGATCCCAAGACTGTAACCTTGCCCACTAGGCCACAAGTGCACTAGCTGTGTAGATTAGAAATGTAAAAAGGTATGAGTATTTTGCGTGTGTATGCGAGTTTTTGATTGGGTCGTGTAGGTGAAGATTTGGCTGGTGTCAGTAAAATGTCCAATGGGGAGACATGTTGTTCGGGGGATAGGCGGCAGGAAAAATAAGAATGAGAAGAAGAAAAAGAAGAAAGAGAAGAAGAAGAAGAAGAGGAAGAAGAAGAAGAAGAAGAAGAAGGAGAAAACGCAAAATCCCCTTAGTTTGGGGCTTTATTGTGTGGACATGTGAAGTTGTTTGTGAAATATGTCTGTTGAAATGGGGTCAGAATGTACAGAATTTAATGTTTTTAAGGGCTGAGTGTCTGTGGCTGTTCTGGTTATTTCTGTGGGGAACCCTGACAAGTGCCAAACTCTCGGTGCTGTATAGGTATGGGGCATGCCCCCGCCAAGGCATAACTTGGCGGGATGGCATACCTGCCATCCCAATAATATGATATTTGTTCCTTATGGAAGGTGGGGATACACCTCAGGTGCATTACTTACCTTAGTTGTATAGTAAGTTTGCATTAGGTTGCTTGTTGGATTATTGCTACATTTGAACATAACATCATAACATAACTTGAACATAAGAAAGTAGAGATAAGTAGCCAAATAGTGTAAAATAACATGATGCCATGGGTTGGTTTTCTTCCTGTCCTCGCCAAAGAGTCACCAGCCGCCACTAATGTATTCTTTCATTTATTGGCTGGACTGCAACAGCGGGGCCAGCCCTACAAACGCAAATGTCTGTGACTGAGTGAGTGACGGTGTGAGTGACGAAGTTACACCATTGGTCGGCCGGATCACGTGTGTTAGGTCTGCATGTATATGGAAGCACTGCATAACCTATCATATCATGATCACTAAGATTCAAGGCATAATATATAAAATCATAATAATGTCACTTTAGTCAGTCTTAACCATACATGTATTCTTTCATTTATTTCACCACATCTACATATTCACATGAAATGTAGATTTATTTATTTAACCAGGAAAAACCCCATTGAGATCGAAATCTCTTATGCAAGGGGGACCTGACATAAAACACAAAGTTATGAAGCTACACAAGACATTAGACAAACAACAAATGAGTTACAAACATCAAATGGAGAAAGAGACAGCAGTGCAACAGTAAACAAAAAGATTACTTACAAAATGGAAAGCACAGAAATGTGTCATGAGGCTTCATTCTTGCTTTAGACATCAGATAAGTGCATTGCCTATGCTGTGGTCATCGCAGCTGCCTCTATTATTAGGTCGGACGAAAAGTAGGACGCTTGTGATGGAGAATTTTGAAAAAAACGAACAAAATAAAAAACCATATCCTCTATCACTCTGCACACGTTTTCCGCTTGGTTTCTGCGACAATGCCCGACCACACGGCCTTTAATCATTTCACCGCTGCCGTTTTTGAGATCTGCTGCTGGTGTATCTCACTGATAGTGTCACCATAAAAATAAATTAACACGTTACCTGAGCAACCACTTCGGAAATAGAGCTGTGAGAACGGTCCCTAACTGAGTTTGCGGTCTGTAAAAACAGTGCGAAGTGCTAACAGTGTTTAACATCACTTTTGTGTCAATTTTTGTCGAACACTCTATAGTCACCTTGAACTACATATAAAAATATATGACATTACACTGTTTGATTGTTTCTCTCTCTCACACACACACACACACACAAGCACATGCGTGCACACACACACACAAACACAAGCTGCACAAGAAGCTTCTTCTTCCAGCTCATACCAGTGCAAGCCCAGCTCATGCACTGCGATGTGAAAAGAAGCAGTGAATTGGCATACGTATCCTTGAGGAGAGGACATGTTTGAATGCGTGGCTCGGAATGACTATTAAGAGCAGAGCAATCAAGATGGCTCCTGAAAATAATTGGGACAGGAGAGTAGTACAATGCGTAATAAGCTGGTTTTGTAACCTAAAGGTCCCCGGTTCAATTCCCCGGTAGGACACTGTTACGTCCCAAAAGCCAACCGAAGTTCCAATAACCAGGGACAACAACATAACAAACTAAACAAGGATTCAAAATCTATATACAAAAATAGAAGATTTATTACAAATAATGAGACAACAAAACAGAACACATTGCCATATGTAGGCTGAACAGGATGGTTCAGGCAGAAAACAGACCAGAGCTAGGCTACTCTAATCTAAATGGAACCACAGTTGACTTTCTGGCCTAACCATCTATAAATGTCTTAAACAAGAAAACTGCGCGACCACCTGTGACCTATAACAGAAAAGTACCAACACAGAAAACTAAACAGTAGTGGCAAATTGTAACACACAAAAGAAAGGGAGTAAAAAGCCTGCTTTGAGGATGTGCTCATGTGTTCTATTTAAAAATAATGAAGGTAATGCAAAAATAAAATAAAACAAAGGTTAAGGGTAACGGGTAAGGAACTGGTCTTCCAACCTGAATGTCACAGGTTTGATTCTTGGGTAGGACACTGCCGTGGCACCCTTGAGCAAAGTACTTAACCTCCATTGCTTCAGTGTATATCAGCTGTATAATTGGATGTAAATGCTACCGTATACAGAAAAGCTGTGTACGTTGCTCTGGATAAGAGCATCTGCTGAATGCCTGTAATATTATATGTAGGTTTTTTTTATTATTGCCTTTGATATTTTGTCAATGTAGCATCTTTCTATTTGGAAGCACACATATCACCTTGCCTTTAGGGTACAATACGGTTTTACTGGTATCTGTTTAATATGAGTCTCTACTCTAGCTATACATACATATATATATATATATATAAGCTCCATAATGATCTATAACAAAGACATTTTTTTCTTAACTTGTCTCTGTACTCCACAATTTAACAATTCACGTGTGGTTAAAGTACAGATTCTCAGCTTTTATTGCTATTACTATGTATATTCTTTTATACATTTTGGTTTCACCATCTAAAAATGATATCCCTTCTTATAAATAATAAAGATTGGGACAAATGGCATCTAATTAGTCAGGTGTGTTCAACTGCTTCCAGAAGTACAGGTATAAGAAAACTTTCAGTATCTACAGTGAGCACCATAATTCATTGGACAGTGACACATTTTTCGTTATTTTGGTTCTGTACTCTAGCACTTTGAGTTTCAGTGGATACAATGACAATGGGGTTGAAGTGCAGACTGTCAGCTTTAATTTGAGGGTATTTTCATCCATATCGGATGAACTGTTTAGAAATGACAGCACCTTTTGTACATGGTCCCCCCATTTTAAAGTACTACAAGAATTTGTTGAATTGGCTTCACAGATGTGTTTTGTTAGGCAGGTGTATTCATTTGTGTTGTCAGTGAATGCAGAAGAGAGCTGTTGATGTCTAGTCTTGATTCTCGACTTTGCAATTGCCTTGCAATTGGAGATTGTTGTTGGGGTGTGACAACATGAGGAAGACAGCAGTGTCAATGCAAATTAAGCTGACCGTCATAAGGCTCAGAAATGAAAATCAATCAATCAGGAACATTGCAAAAACTCTGGGCATGCCCAAGTCAACAGTTTCGTTCATCATTAACAAGAAAAAAAACAACCGGTGATCTCAATTATGTCAAAAGACCCAGTAGACTGAGGAAGACCACTGTAGTGGATAGCCGGAGAATACTGTCCATGGTGAAGAAAACCCCCCTGACAACAGCCCAACAGATCAAAACACTCTCCTGGATGCAGGTGTAGATGTGTCAAAGCCTACCATACGTAGAAGACTATACCAGTTGGACTACAGAGGGTACACTACCCGATGCAAACCACCGATAAGCCTGAAGAACAGAAAGGTGAGATTACAGTTTACTAAAAAGCACCTAAAAGAGCCCCAAGACTTCTGGAACTTCTTGTTGACAGATGAGACAAAGATCAACATGTACCAGATTGATGGAAAGAGGAAAGTGTGGTGAAAAAAAGGAAATGCCCATGATCCAAAGCATACCACCTCATCCGTGAAACATGGTGGAGGGGGTGTTATGGCTTGGGCCTGTATGGCTGCCAGTGGAACGGGCTCACTTGTCTTCATCGATGATGTGCCTGCAGACAGAAGTAGAACAATGAATTCTGAAGTTTACAGAAACATTTTATCTGCTCAGATAAAACAAAAGCCTCCAAACTCATTGGACGGCACTTCATCATGCAACAAGACAATGACTCGAAACATACTGCTAGAGCAACGAAGGGGTTTTTGACAGCCAAAAAGTGGAAAATCCTTGACTGGCCGAGTCAATCACCGGATCTGAATCCAACTGAACATGCATTTTACATGCTGAAGAGGAGACTGAAGGCAAAAAGTCCCCGAAACAAACAGGAACTGAAGATGGCTGCAGTACAGGCCTGGCAGAGCATCACCAGGGAAGATACCCAGCGTCTGGTGATGTCTATGCGTCGCAGACTTCAAGCAGTCATTGCATGCAAAGGATATGCGACCAAATATTAAAAATGATTACTTTATTCTACATTATGTTAAACTGTCCAATATTTTTTGATGCCCGAAAATGGGGGGGGCTATGTACAAAAGGTTCTATAATTTCTAAACTCAAACTCAAAATGCTAGAATACAGAACCAAATTAACAAAAAATGAGTCACTGTCCAATGAATTATGGTGCTCACTCTAGTATTGATTCTAGCCTTTTGATTGCCTTTGGAGTCTGTTATTGGCTTTTGTCAACGTGAGTACCATGTAATGGTGCCAGTGAAAGTGAAGGAAGCCATTATGAGGCTTGTATATTATGTGTCACTATCTTCAGCCACAAGCAGTTGAAATGTGTTTGAAATTGAGATTTTGGAACAAGTGCATTGCCTACAAATACACTGTTCCTGACTCAAGTTTTCACATGCAACATAGGTCCTATAACCTGTGGCTTTGGATAAAAGCATATGCTTCATAAATGTAATGTAGTGTAACTTATGTTTTTTCTTTGCTGAAAGGTCGCCTCGCCACAGTAAGACAACAAAGCCATTGATGGCTGCAGAAGCAAAATTCTGAAGTGAAACTGATGTGGCTGTCACAGGGCTCTTCCAGATCCCACAGTTCCAGTACATTTCCTGTTTATTTAGTGAAAATTGATGTTTTTTTGTTGACAAATAGCATTTACTTCAATTCATGCTTCCCACTGTTTTAGCTGGTAAAATCTCTTGCACACTTGCAGTGTAGGCCCCACAGTTGCTAGTTTGAACCTTGACCTTGGTTGGTTATACACTCAGCCAACTATGAGAAGTCAACAACTTTCATACTTCAGTTATTTTAAAAACCGAGAAAAAGCTTCTCTGTTAGTTTGGATATAAGCAGCAGGGCACTGGGTAACAATAGCAGTGCTGTGAGATAACAGATAATCATGGCTGCCTCATGGGGGGGTTGACATTCCTCCTGTTAGCGGGGGGAGGTGTATCGAGCTCCCTGTTTAATAGGTTAGTGCATGCTGGTACATGCGCAGAAGTACCTAAAGCAGATCCATTCAGCGCCAAACCAAAAATAATTACATTTCATATTCATTAAAATATGTAATATAAATGTGTGAGTTATCCTGATTGAAATCTAATTAACTGCAAAATGATTAATATTGTGGTTGTGCATTTGCTCAATCTCCTATTTCCATAGAAAAGCTCAATAAAACAACCTGCAGAGATTAGGATGGCAGGTATGCCATCCCGCCAAGTTACGCCTTGGCAGGGGCATGTCCCATACCTATACAGCACCGAGAGTTTGGCACTTTTCAGTGTTCCCCACAGAAATAACCACAACAGCCACAGACACTCAGCCCTTAAAAACATTAAATTATGTACATTCTGACCCCATTTCAACAGACAGATTTCATAAACAACTTCACATGTCCACACAATAAAGCCCCAAACTAAGGGGATTTTGCATTTTCTCCTTCTTCTTCTCATTCTTCTTCTCGTTCTTATTTTTCCTGCTGCCTATACCACTAACAACATGTCTCCCCACTGGACATTTTACGACACCAGCCAAATCTTCACCTGCACGACCAAATCAAAAACTCGCATACAGGCGCAAAATACACTCTGAAACATTTCCAGTTTAAACAGCTAGTCTGCCTGTGGCCTAGTGGGAAAGATTACAGTCAACGGCGGCGCGACCATCTTGTCGATTTGGAGCCAAAACCATAGAGTTGAGCGGTTCTGTGATTTTACAATGTGATTGATAGTCCGGTGCGGAAAAGCCCATCATTCTGAACGAACGATTGCAGAACGAACTTCGGGCTAGATGACTGTCTACCATTATGTTTTAAAATATATTATCAAATGTAGTTTAATTTTCATCCGTGACTGTAGGCTACTGTGTCATGTAATAACGTTACATATCTGACAGTAATAATACAATTATGTTCAGTTATCTGTTATTTATGTTTCTCAGCAAAACGAATATGCTTAGCTAGCATATCAGCTTGCCAGTGAGCTAGGTAGGCTATCTGTGGTTAGCTCACGCATTAGAAATATGAACCACAGGGGAAGAACATCGACTACACTGATGATCAATCAATCAGACATGTGTAGGCTACTGGTGATTTGACTAGGCTAATTTTCATGTAACTGTCTGATAGACCTGCTGTTAACCGAGCAAGTTATCGTCATAGGTTTTCGCCACAGTCAGTTAATGAGCCAGTAACTGCTACTACTCCATCGCCGTTTGTGGTGTTCACTTGCTGGGTGACGCTAGCTGACCGATCGTCCGCAAGTCACTTTTTACCGAATAAAAATTAACACTGTCAGCAGTGATTAACAAATCTATCAAGTATTGTAATAACTGATAACCGAATAACTTCAGAGGAGGATTATTTTATGGTCGTCTAGTGCAGCTGTAAATAGCACACGCCATAATGAAATCACTACGAAATGGGATGCCTGCATTTCTTCTGATTTCGCACAGGTGGACCGTGGTCGGAGCCGTAATGTCAAAGCCAAGAGGCGCCACCTCCCACCCCAGTGACCATAGACTGTAGCCCCTACTGTAGCTTAGTCCTCTGCAGTAATCAGGAAGTGACGCAAACTGTACCTCATTGGTCCACAACAAATATTATAACTGCCCAAATGACACAATAAATCATGAAATCGACCCATGGACAGTCATAAGACGAACAAAATGTTTGGCCTGTCCATGTACTGCTTGCTTATACACACAGGGTCAAGTCACTTGAAAGAAATATTGGGTAGCTTTGCTTTGGAATACATCTTTTTTAATTTCGGTGAGGCAATATAGCCTATATTGTTTGTAGTACCGTAACTTGGCGTCATTTTTATATCAATACGTTTAATGACTGAATGAGTTATAGACGGCGTATGTCTTGTATGTGTGAGTAACTTGGCATTTTTGTACATTGAAAACGTGTTTTTTATGAGATTTATTATACACTCTGCACTGTTGTGTTTACCAGCACCAAGCACACACAACAGTAGATCACAGAGTATACCTGTACTAACTCAACAACGTAAACCTAACAAACACAGCATCATACAGTAAAGTAAAGGTTTTACACCCAAAGCACAATATTGTGAAGAACTGATTTAAAGACATTGCACCTATTTTAAATGAATTTCTGCATTTTTCTAAGGGGCCCGAAGAGACCATAACTACAAGCAGGTACTGCATTTGTTTCAGCTGTGTCACTGCTGTGCCTGTTGCATTTCCTCTTTGCAAAGGATGGTGGAAACTGAGGTGAACAAAAACGTCCTTGTGGTTTCTAGTGGGGCATTTACACAGTATTAGTAATCAGGATGAAGCTGGACACCATGTTCTTTCTGCTTTGTAAGTAGAAGAATTTTAATAATGCAATTTCAAGCAATACTTATCTGATAACATATATGAATTATGATTACAATGCATAATACGTATAGTATGTCAGTCATAAACAGCTGAATTGAGGATAATCTGAATAAATGTATAATTCCTGTTATGGGCAGAAGTCTTGCTGAGTATTATTGTGACTGCTAATCTGTAAATTTGACTGCACAATACTTTGAAAGTGGCATAGTTCTTCACAATTAAATGTATGAAAACATGCAACACATACTTTCAAACGTGTGACTGTCTCTTGTGTCTGAACAATCGCACTTCAATAATTGCTGAACTGGTGTGAGCTTATAAAGTTACCATACTGCATGAAAGATAGAGTGAGTGAAAATAACACACTATCAAGAACATTTAGCTACTGAAAAATTGGACAACATTATACAGCATTACAAAAAAAAAAGGATCTGAGTTTTCAATGTGAATATACACTCTCAGAAAAAGGGTTCAAAAAGGCTCTTCTGTGTATCCATGGAGGGACCCTGACTAGTTCAAGGGTTCTTTGTCAGGCAAAATGGTTCAATCTGGGAGCTTTCACATTTTTCACACCAACCATAGAGGGTTCCATAAAAACTAAAAATGGTTCCCCTATGAAGACAAGCCAAAGAACCGTTTTTACTGAGAGTGTAATAAAATAATTTTATACTAACTTTCATTCACACTGGATCAGACATTGCAATTTACTTTTCTTTCTCCCTGTTTCAGATGCCACAGCATTGGTTTTTGGTGAACACAAAGGTATAGATATTAAGTTCCTAAGATCTATATTTTGACAGGGACATAATTACCATGCATTTGATTTGTGGAACATGCACAGAATTTATAAACCATTAATAAAGATCATGACAACTTTCCAAAACCCATTCTTTCTGACAAACTCAAAGTTGTTTAGGATACATATAGGGCAACCTTACATTTCGGAAATGTAATGTAGTTCATTTAAATTTAAATTTAAAAGCTGAATGCATATTTTTCATTGATACAATGTATCAAACTGAACTTTGCATTGTAAAACTGTTTGATTCTGTTTTTTATAACTGTTTCAGCTGCACAGTCAGGTCCTGCTGTTCGTCTGACTGCTAATCCTCCATGGCCAGATGTGTTCCGAGGAGAGACAATTACTCTCAGCTGTCAGGTTATTGAATCTGAGGGATGGACATTTGTGTGGACCAGACACAGACAGGGGGCTCAAACACAACTTTTAGCCTCCAGCAGTAATAGCTCCGAGTTGGTCCTGAGTGCTGTGAGTGAGAGACAGAGCGGAATGTATCAGTGTGAAGCTGTAAAAGGAAATGAGCGAGCTTTCAGTAACCTCCATACCATAACAGTCTCTGGTGAGTAGTGTAATGGACAATTACTCCCCTCAAATAGTGGTTCTGTGTTTTTAGTTATTTGCTTCAAAAAATGACATGAAATAAAACATTAAAATAACATCTCTTCAATGTTCTCATCTCCATTTCAGCTGATCGTCCTCAGACTGTCATAGTCACAGATCCCCCAGCCGCAGTGATGTTCACAGGAGAAATGGTTAGCTTAGCTTGTGATATCAGGAAAGGGTCTGGCTGGAGATATTCATGGAGCAGAAACACCCAGGGAAGATTAGAGAGCCTGTATGTCCGCAGTACTGAAAGCCAACAAAAGCACATCCTGCACTCTGTAAGAGAGTCAGACAGTGGAGAGTACCTGTGTCAGGGTGAACGAGGACAAAACCCAGTTATCCAGTCTTTCCCAGGAACACTTGTGTTAAATGTGTCTGGTGAGTTTGGGAGGTTTTCTTCAGTCTTTACCCATATGATCTGGAATGTGATGAAGACTGTCAATGTTTATGAATGCTAAGAAATGACATTGAGCACATGCTTTACCTTTATCAGGGGGAAAGCCAAAGTCTGTTATTACCCAGAATCCCCCCAGTGGAGAGATGTACACAGGAGAGAGAGTCACCCTGAGCTGTGGGTTTGGGGGAGATCCTGCTGGCTGGGAGTATATCTGGTACAAAGACCCACTGAGACACACTGTGCCCAACACTGACAGCAGCAGGACTGATGGGTCCAGTTTCACCATCAGCTCTGCTGCTCTGGCCCACAGTGGAGAGTACCGCTGTAGAGCTGCAAGAGGGAGAACACCTTTTTACTCAGACTACAGTGATCCTCTGACTTTAGAAATATCTGGTGAGAATTATTACAATAGTTTTTTACACTAGTCGAATATGGCTTTGATTTATTTATTAATAATTTACTAAAATTATGAGGAGCGTTTCATGATACTTTCAGTTTATAATTAAAAATTGTGAATTACAGTATTACCTCAAACACATCTGACCGTGCAGTCTGGATGGACAGAGGTCTTCCCCAATGAAACAGTGACTCTGAGGTGTGTGATTCAGGGCAGCTCTACAGAGTGGATGTATAAATGGTACAGAGATGGACAGGAGCTTCCTGTAGACAAGGCTAACTCGAGCAGTGTAAATGGAGACACATACACAATCCTCTCTGCTGATCAGTCACATGCTGGACTGTACACCTGCAGAGGAGAACTTAAAAGGAGAGCATCTGTACACTCTCTGATTGGCAGCTCTGCTAATTTGAGTGTTCAAGGTAATTATGAATTATTTTCAAAACCATTGAAAGAGCAGAATGCATATTTGAAAGCAGGTGTCTTGTGAAACCTTCCATTTACAGCAATAAACTGTCTTTTAAACTTTCAGCTCTCCCACAAGCTCAGCTGACCATGCAGTCTGGATGGACAGACGTCTTCCCCAATGAAACAGTGATTCTGAGGTGTGTAATTCAGAGCAACTCTACAGAGTGGATGTATAAATGGTACAGAGATGGACGGGAGATTCCTGTAGACAAGGCTGACTCCAGCAGTGTAAATGGAGACACATACACAATCTTCTCTGCTGATCAGTCACATGCTGGACTGTACACCTGCAGAGGAGCACATACAAGGAGAGCATCTGTACACTCTCTGGTTAGCAGCTCTGCCGCATTGAGTGTACGAGGTAAATATGCTTTATTTTCTCTCAATAATTTGTATGTCATGTGTTATTTCTTTCCAGGCAAAACTGAGAAAAAAACAACTTTACAATGTTATTTGGACCAAGAAATACGCTTTTGTATAATATTATGATGTGGTGTGTCTTGTTCTGAATTACTGTGAGTTGCCAGTTTGAAGGAAGGTGTCAGAATACCATTATCCAGTCTTTCCATGGACAATTTATGTTAAATGTGTCTGATGGGTTTGTGACAATTGCTTCATTATTTAATCATATGATTAGGGACACCAGTTTGTCTCCCCTTGTTTTCTCACATTGTACTTGAGTCCTCCGCCACCTAGAGGTCACTATAGCCTCTTTGTTATGCCCCCTCAGATATCTTATTTGATAATTTAATTGCCTCTAATTAAGCGCAAATGATGTTTGACTGAAGTGTTTACATGCGACACTCAATAAATTAAAATTGATTATTTACTAAAATAGACGTTTCAGTATTTCTATATGTTGTACAGGGGCATGATAGGTATTGTTAGAAGCCACAGTAAAAATGAGAGAAGTTACAATGTTTGACTTAGAGGAAAAAGTTAAATAAAACATATATGCTCATGATCCAACTAAGGGACAAATCCTAGTCTTCAGTCAAGACCTTAAGTAGAATCTGGTGTCATAGAGTTGGGCAAAAACATAAACCTGAACCCTTACTGGCCATTTTCGGATTAGATTGGATACCCCTACTTCATATGGATGTGTTTTACTTTTTACGTAAGCGATACTCAATCCTGGTCCTGGACAGCCACAGAGTGTGCTGGTTTTCGTTTTTTGTTAAAGATCAGCAACCAATTGAGACCAAAGTAAGCAGGTAACCTGAGTTAACCTTTTAATCTACTGCTTTAACTGATCAATTTCTATGCTACTCAAGTGATGAATAACAATGTAAGCCAGCAAACCCTGTGGCTCTCCAGGTCCAGAAAGGTGGACCACTGGCTCAAAGCTATACTTTTCATAGCATTTTAAAATAAATCCATGTTCACCTTCCTGCCTGACTGTCACAATATTAGATCAACTCATACATTACCTAATTAATTAGATCAACTAAAGTTTTATAAATGGCTGAATTAGAAATTCAGTTGTCTGAACAGTTACTTGACTATGCTTTTGAGTGCCTATGGGGACCCCTGGAGGATAAGCAGTGAATTACAAGTTTAAATCCCTGCAGGTCACATGGTGGAGACATACTGGTGGCCCTACATATGGTCTTGTATGTGATGGAGAATGTATCTATTAATGCTAAATGACACTGAGCACATACCTTACCTTCATCAGGGGGAAAACCAAAACCTGTTATTACCCAGAATGCCCCCAGTAGAGCGATGTACACAGGAGAGAGAGTCACCCTGAGCTGTGGGTTTGAGGGAGATCCTGCTGGCTGGGAGTATCTCTGGTACAAAGACCCACTGAGACACACTGTGCCCAACACTGACAGCAGCAGGACTGATGGGTCCAGTTTCACCATCAGCTCTGCTGCTCTGGCCCACAGTGGAGAGTACCGCTGTAGAGCTGCAAGAGGAAGAAAACCTTTTTACTCAGACTACAGTGATCCTCTGACTTTAGAAATATCTGGTGAGAATGATTAAAATAGTAGAATATGGCTTTGATTTATGTGCTTTAATAATTTAATAAAAACATGAGTGTTTTATGATATTTTCAGTTTATAATTAAAATTGTATTGATTTACAGTATTACCTCAAACATATCTGATCGTACAGTCTGGATGGACAGAGGTCTTCCCCAATGAAACAGTGACTCTGAGGTGTGTAATTCAGGGCAGCTCTGCAGAGTGGAAGTATAAATGGTACAGAGATGGACGGGAGCTTCCTGTAGACAAGGCTAACTCGAGCAGTGTAAATGGAGACACATACACAATCCTCTCTGCTGATCAGTCACATGCTGGACTGTACACCTGCAGAGGAGAACTTACAAGGAGAGCATCTGTGCACTCTCTGATTGGCAGCTCTGCTACATTGACTGTACGAGGTAAATATGATTTATTTACTGCATGTAGCAGTAAACTGATACATTTCAACTGCAAACTCTTTGCCACTATTTACAATTTTGTGTGTGTAACACGTTGAGTTGGATGATAAGCAATGTATGATCTTGCAGCTTTGCCTCAGGCGGTAGTGACCCTGGATGAAGGATGGATGGGGGTCTTGATCACTAAAGGCACTCTAGCAATGAATTGTGAGCTTCAGGGCTTTACTTCTGCTGACTGGAACTACACGTGGTACAGAGACGGAACCCAGATCTCATTAAACCACACTGGAGAGAGGCACACAGTGGGATTCTGGGATAGCTCCTCTGATGGTGAATATAGATGCAGTGGGAACAGGACAGACAGACCGTACTACTCCCTTATCAGTGAAGGCTTCATGACAAGCAATATCAGTAAGTTCAATTTATAATTGAGACCCAAGTGAAGGGTTACATCCATTGTACCCTTGTGTAGATCCTCACTTTTTATTTTCTAATATTAGTTGACTTCTTGATTTAAGATGTAAAATATAAAGGAGAAATGTAAATGCAATGTTTTAAACTTTGTATTATTTGTGTTCATTCCCATACTGAATCTAAATGACTATACATATATTTACAATCAAGGCATACATAAAAAATGGAAAATATACACAGTGCCCTCCAAAATTAGTCATGCCCTTGCTTGATAAAGATGAACAAAGAAGACATGATCAAAATTTGGTAATTTTATCAAGACTGTAAGAGATGTATTCACATACAATCTCAATACTCAGCACCCCCTCGGCAATTCTATTATTATAAAATTGTATAATTCTACCGTTTATTGAGCACACAGTATAGCGCATTATCTGTACTGTTTATGCAGCATTTCTCAACTTCATCAGGGGTGTGTGAACAAATTTGGGTGACACTGTATGTAAATACACAAATTTGCAATATTTGCGATGTTTGCCAAATGCAGCAAAGTGCAATTATTCAAAAAGGCTTTCTCCTAACAGAAATAAATAACACAATTTTGTCATATTTGCCATGAAATTGGAATCTAGTTAAATTGTTTTCAAAACTTTTGAAAGATTATATTTTATCTCACAAAACCTTCATCTTCTACCTCCGCTGCAGGGCTGTACTTTATTGTGGCTCTTGCTGGTTCGGCAGTGATTTTCATAACCCTGGTGGTGCTGGCAGTTCAATGCTCTAAGAAATGCAGTACATCAGGTGTGTAGTAGCACTCATTGAATACATCCATACATTACACTATTATTTATACATTACACTTTAAAAGCTGTCTAATAATAATATCAGCATTGCAAGGAAATTATAAAAGCATGTGAATTCAGAAGTTTAAAATCACCCATTGAACAAACAAGTGCTCATGGAATTAAATTTAATTGTTATAGTTTCTTGACCATTATATTATTGTATTCATTTCATTCCTCTATTTATGTATTCATTGATCCAGGTGAGTAGTATGGAACACAGAGAGTGCCACAATGATAAATAAATTAATCAACAAATAAATAAATGTGGAAAATAAAAAGAAATAAAACAATCTAAAAATAAATAGTCTAAAAGTACATAAATAAATCTGTAAAATAATATAGTAATGTAAATGTATGTGCAAAAATGTGTAAAAAATGTA
>NC_057943.1:40122365-40147443 GCF_018555375.3 Anguilla rostrata | reverse complement strand
TTTGACGCCAAAAGGGAAACTCCTGACTGGTCAAGTCTCCCCGGATCTGAACCAAATTGAAATGCATTTTAATGCGAGGGGAGACAAAGGGCAAAAAGTCCCCAAACAAACAGGGACTGATGGTGGCTACAGTACTGGCCTGGCAGGGCATCACCGGGGAAGATACCCAGTATCTGGTTATGTCTATGCGTCGCAGACTTCAAGCAGTCATTGCATGCAAAGGATATGCGACCAAATATTAAAAGATTACTTTTTTCTACTTTATGTTAAACTGTCCAATATTTGATGCCCGAAAATGGGGGGGGACTATGTACAAAAGGTTCTATAATTTCAAAATGGTTCAGCCGATATGGATGAAAATACCCTCAAATTAAAGCTGACAGTCTGCACTCCAACCTCATTATCATTGTATCCTCTCAATCAAAGTGCTACAGTACAGAAACAAATTAACAAAATAATGTGTCACTGTCCAATGAATTATGGTGCTCACTCTAGTATTGATTCTACCCTTTGGAATGCCTTTGGAGTCTGTTATTGGTGTTTGTCAACATGAGTACCATGTAGTGGTGCCAGTGAAAGTGAAGGAAGCCATTATGAGGCTTGTATATTATGTGTCACCATCTTCAGCCACAAGCAGTTGAAATGTGTTTGAAATTGAGATTTTGGAACAAGTGCATTGCCTACAAATACACTGTTCCTGACTCAAGTTTTCACATGCAGCATGGATTCTGTATCCTGTGGCTTTTCTCTGCTGAAAGGTCACCTCACCACAGTAAGACAACGCCTTTGATGGCTGTAGAAGTGAAACTGATGTGGCTGTCACAGGGCTCTTCCTGATCCCACAGTTCCAGTACATTGCCTGTTCATTTAATGAGAATTGATGTTTTTTTTGACAAATAGCATTTACTTCATTGCATGCTTCCCACTGTTTTAGCTGGTAAAATCTCTCGCACACTTGCAGTGTAAGCCCCACGGTTGCTAGTTTGAACCTTGACCTTGGTTATTCAATCCGCCAACTATGAGGAGTCAACAACTTTCATACTTTAGTTATATTAACTGTATTTTTAACATATATATGTACTTGGATATTGTGATAAAGTACAAGTATCGCACTACACTTTCATAACTTATAAGAGAAACAAATTAGTAGTAATTTGAAAATGAATGTTTCAATTGTGGATGATTATTTAGCTCAGAATTGAAACTGAAACAGAAAAAAAGACATTTTCTTTGTAGTCTTAGAAATGATCATGCCATAATAAAATGTTGAATTGAAAATGAAAATTTCACTTTCACGCTGCTCTGAATGAAAAAAGAGCAGCTTGGTTCTTCATTTTCCAAAAATTCAACACCCCCACAAAATCGATTGACGCATTGATTGATTTGACACATGGTCCCTGCGTTACTGTTGGTATTCTTAAAGAGGCAGTGACATGAGTGACGTTCAGTCAGAAAATTCTTGCTGCAGCTGATCATTGGTCGGCCTCAGTAACTACATGCTCTCATACTCAGCAACTGTACCCAACATTTGGTCTTAAAACGTGTACATTGTACCATTTACAGAAAGGTGAAATGAATAACTACAATTTAAAGATTAAAGTTTCAAGTGTTGAGGATTATTCATCTCAGAATTGCACTTTTTGTACGTCGCTTTGGATAAAAGCGTCTGCCAAGTAAATGTAATGTAATGTAATGTAAAGAATTAAAACTAAAATAGAAAAATGATTTTTTGTAGTCATAGGAAATAAAATTTCACTTTCACACTGCTTAGAATAAAAAAAGGAGCAGCTTGGTTCTTCATTTTCTAAGAAATCAACACACCCACAAAACTGATTGACGCATTGATTGATTTGACACATGGCCACGATGGAACTCTTTGCATTCTTAAACAGTCTTACTGCAGTCAACCAATGGTCAGCCTCAGTAACCACATGTTCTCATACTCAGCCAATCACATACACACATCACTACATGTTCTCATACTCAACATATCACATACTGTACACACATCACTACATGTTCTCATACTCAACATATCACATACTGTACACACATCACTACATGTTCTCATACTCAACATATCACATACAGACCTCACAAATGGAGCACCTTTTTAAACCTACAGACCTCTCCAATGCTGCTCATTGCCTATGCTGCTTTTTGCATGCTATTTGTATTTGTATGTCCAACTGGGGCACAAAATGCTTACAATTTCAGTTTACAATAATGAACAAAAACATCAGGGCAAATAAATCCATTTCTAAAGGCAAAAGGGAAAAAATGAACTAAGAATAAAAAGGCATTTAAAGTGAGTTTATAAAAAAACTATTTTTACATTTCAAAAAAGGACAGTTACAGAATTGTTTCAATATTCAAAATATTATATTTCCAGAGCCTGGGAGCTGCAATCAAAGAGGCACAACCCATACCCCCCCCCCCCCCCCCCAACTGTTTTCAAACTAAACACTGGAGCAATCAACAATAATCTTTCTACCTATCTACCTATCTTTTCTACCTTTCTTCCTAAGAGGGCAACTGTTTTGGTAGGGAGAATATGCATGCAATGTTCGGCTATATATCGCACCAATTTTAAATGAATTTCTGCATTTTCTAAGGGACCCGAAGAGACCATAACTACATGCAAGCACTGCATTTGTTTCAGCTGTGTCACTGCTGTGCCTGTTGCATTTCCTCTTTGAAAAGCGTTGTGGGAACTGAGGTGAACGAAAACGTCCTCGTGATTTCTAGTGGGGCATTTGCACAGTATTAGTAATCAGGATGAAGCCGGACACCATGTTCTTTCTGCTTTGTAAGTAGAAGAATTTTAATAATGAAATTTCAAGCAATAATTATCTGGTAACATATATGAATGATGATTACAATGCATAATATGTATAGTATGTGAGTCATAAACAGCTATGTTGTGGAAAATCTGAATAAATTTATAATTCCTGTTATGGACAGAAGTGTTGCTGTGTATTATTGTGACTGCTAATCTGTAAATTGGACTGAACAATATTGTGAAAGAGGCACAGTTCTTCACAATTAACTTTATGAAAACATGCAACACATACTTTCAAACGTATGACTGTCTCTTGTGTCTGAACAATCACACTTCAATAATCGCTGAACTGTGTGAGCTTAGCAAGTTAGCATACTGCATGAAAAATGGAGTGAGTGAAAATTTCACACTATCAAGAACATTTAGCTACTGAAAAATTGGACAACATTATATAGCATTGCAAAAAAAAAAAAAAAGGATTGGTGTTTTCAATGTGAAAATACACTCTCAGAAAAAAGGGTTCAAAAAGGCTCTTCTGTGTCTCCATGGAGGGACCCTGACTAGTTCAAGGGTTCTTTGTCAGGCAAAATGGTTGAATCTTCACATTTTTCACACCAACCATAGAGGGTTCCATAAAAACTAACAATGGTTCCCCTATGAAGACAAGCCAAAGAACCGTTTTTACTGAGCGTGTAATAAAATCATTTTATATTAACATTCATTCACACTGGATCAGACATTGCAATTTACTTTTCTTTCTCCCTGTTTCAGATGCCACAGCATTGGTGGTTTTTGGTGAACACAAAGGTATAGATATTAAGTTCCTAAGATCTATATTTTGACAGGGACATAATAACCATGCATTTGATTTGCGGAACACGCACAGCAATTATAAACCAGAATTTATAAAGATCATGACAACTCTCCAAAGGGAGAATATAGGGAAAATTTACATTTCGGAAATGTAATGTAGTCCATTTAAATTTAAATTTAAGAGCTGAACGCATATTTTTCATTGATACAATGTATCAACCCAAACTTTGCATTGTAAAACTGTTTGATTCTGTTTTTTATTACTGTTTCAGCTGCACAGTCAAGTCCTGCTGTTCGTCTGACTGCTAATCCTCCATGGCCAGATGTGTTCCCAGGAAATACAATTACTCTCACCTGTCAGGTTATTGAATCTGAGGGATGGACATTTGTGTGGACCAGCCGCAGACAGGGGGGTCTAATACAGCTTCCAGCCTCCAGTAGTAACGGCTCTGTGTCCGTTTTGGGCCTGAGTGATGTGAAAGAGAGACAGAGTGGAATGTATCAGTGTAAAGCTGTAAAAGGAAATGAGCAAGCTTTCAGTAACATCCATAACATAACAGTCTCTGGTGAGTAGTGTAAATTAAAATGACTCCCCTCAAATAGTGGTTCTTTTTGTGCTTCAACAAATGATAAGAAATAAAACGTTTGAACAACATCTCTTCAATGATCTCCATTTCAGCTGATCGTCCTCAGGCTGTCATAGTCACAGATCCCCCAGCCTCAGTGATATTCACAGGAGAAACTGTTAGCTTAGCTTGTGAAATCAGGAAAGGGTCTGGCTGGAGATATTCATGGAGCAGAAACACCCAGGGAAGATTAGAGGGCCTCTATGCCCGCAGTACTGAAAGCCAACAAAAGCACATCCTGCTGTCTGTAAGAGAGTCAGACAGTGGAGAGTACCTGTGTCAGGGTGAACGAGGACAAAACCCAGTTATCCAGTCTTTCCCAGGAACACTTGTGTTGAATGTGTCTGGTGAGTTTTGGAGGTTTTCTTCAGTCTTTACAGAATATGATCTTCTATGTGATGAAGACTGTTAATGTTTATGAATGCTAAGAAATGAGACTGAGCACATGCTTTACCTTTATCAGGGGAAAAGCCAATGCCTGTTATTACACAGAATGCCCCCAGTGGAGAAATTTACACAGGAGAGAGAGTCACCCTGAGCTGTGGGTTTGGGGGAGATCCTGCTGGCTGGAAGTATCTCTGGTACAAAGACACACAGAGACACACTGTGCCCAACACTGGCAGCAGCAGGACTGATGGGTCTAGTTTCACCATCAGCTCTGCTGCTCTGGCCCACAGTGGAGAGTACCGCTGTATAGCTGCAAGAGGAAGAGAACCTTTTTACTCAGACTACAGTGATCCTCTGACTTTAGAAATATCTGGTGAGAATTATTACAATAGTTTATTACACTAGTCGAATATGGCTTTGATTTATTTATTAATTATTTACTAAAATTATGAGGAGCGTTTCACGATACTTTCAGTTTATAATTAAAAATAGTATTGATTTACAGTATTACCTCAAGCACATCTGACTGTGCAGTCTGGATGGACCGAGGTCTTCCGCAATGAGACAGTGACTCTGAGGTGTGAAATTCTGGGCAGCGCTACAGAGTGGAAGTATAAATGGTACAGATATGGACAGGAGCTTCCTGTAGACAAAGCTGACTCCAGCAGTGTAAATGGAGACACATACACAATCCTCTCTGCTGATCAGTCGCATGCTGGACTGTACACCTGCAGAGGAGAACTTACAAGGACAGCATCTGTACACTCTCTGATTGGCAGCTCTGCTAATTTGAGTGTTCGAGGTAATTATGATTTATTTTCAAAACCATTGAAAGAGCAGAATGCATCTTTGAAAGCAGGTGTCTTGTGAAGCCTTCCATTTACAGCAATAAACCCTCTTTTAAACTTTCAGCTCTCCCACAAGCTCAGCTGACTGTTCAGTCTGGATGGACAGACATCTTCCCCACTGAAACAGTGACTCTGAGGTGTGTAATTCAGGGCAGCTCTACAGAGTGGATGTATAAATGGTACAGAGATGGACGGGAGCTTCCTGTAGACAAAGCTGACTCCAGCAGTGTAAATGGAGACACATACACAATCCTCTCTGCTGATCAGTCACATGCTGGACTGTACACCTGCAGAGGAGCACATACAAGGAGAGCATCTGTACACTCTCTGGTTAGCAGCTCTGCTACATTGAGTGTACGAGGTAAATATGCTTTATTTTCTCTCAACAATTTGTATGTCATGTGTTATTTCTTTCCAGACAAAACTGAGAAAAAAACAATTTTACTATGTTATTTGGACCAAAAATATGCTTTTGTATAATATTATGATCTGACGTGTCTTGTTCTGAATTACTGTGAGTTACCAGTTTGGAGTACAGGTGTCAGAATACCATTATCCAGTCATTCCATGGAAAATTTATGTAAAATGTGTCTGATGGGTTTGTGACAATTGCTTCATTATTTAATCATATGATTAGGGACACCAGTTTGTCTACCCGTTTTCTCACATTGTACTTCAGTCCTCCACCACCTAGAGGTCATTATAACGTCTTTGTTACGCCCCCTCAGACATCTTAGTTGATAATTTAATTGCCACTAATTAAGCACAAATGATGGTTGACTGAAGTGTTTACATGCGACACTCACGTGTTAAATTTAATTTGATTATTTGCTAAAATAGACATGTTTCAGTATTTCTATATGTTGTACAGGGGCATGATAGGTATTGTTAGAAGCCACAGTAAAAATGAGAGCAGTTACAATGTTTGACTTAGAGAAAAAAGTTAAATAAAACATATATGCTCATGATCCAACTATGGGACTAATCCTAGTCTTCAGTCAAGACCTTAAGTAGAATCTGGTGTCATAGAGTTGGGCAAAAACAAAAACCTGAACCCTTACTGGCCATTTTCGGATTAGATTGGACACCCCTACTTCATATGGATGCGTTTTGCTTTTTACGTAAGCGATGCTCAATCCTGGTCTTGGACAGCCACAGAGTGTGCTGGTTTTTGTTTTTTGTTTAAGATCAGCAACCAATTGAGACCAAAGTAAGCAGGTAACCTGAGTTAACCGTTTAATCTACTGCTTTAACTGATCAATTGCTGTGCTACTCAAGTGCTGAATAACAATGTAAGCCAGCAAACCCTGTGGCTCTCCAGGTCCAGAAGGGTGGACCACTGGCTCAAAGCTATACTTTTCATAGCAGTTTAAAATAAATCCATGTTCACCTTCCTGCCTGACTGTCACAATATTAGATCAACTCATCCATTACCTAATTAATTAGATCAACTAAAGTTTTATAAATGGCTGAATTAGAAATTCAGTTGTCTGAACAGTTACTTGACTATGCTGTTGAGTGCCTATGGGGACCCCTGGAGGATAAGCAGTGAATTACAAGTTTAAATCCCTGCAGGCCACATGGTGGAGACATACTGGTGGCCCTACATATGGTCTTGTATGTGATGGAGAATGTATATATTAATGCTAAATGACACTGAGCACATACCTTACCTTCATCAGGAGGAAAACCAAAACCTGTTATTACCCAGAATGCCCCCAGTAGAGCAATGTACACAGGAGAGAGAGTCACCCTGAGCTGTGGGTTTGGGGGAGATCCTGCAGGCTGGGAGTATCTCTGGTACAAAGACACACTGAGACACACTGTGCCCAACACTGACAGCAGCAGGACTGATGTGTCCAGTTTCACCATCAGCTCTGCTGCTCTGGCCCACAGTGGAGAGTACCGCTGCATAGCTGCAAGAGGAAGAAAACCTTTTTACTCAGACTTCAGTGATCCTCTGACTTTAGAAATATCTGGTGAGGATGATTAAAATAGTAGAATATGGATTTGATTCATGTGCTTTAACAATTTAATAAAACACGAGTGTTTTATGATATTTTCAGTTCATAATTAAAATTGTATTGATTTACAGTATTACCTCAAACATATCTGATCGTACAGTCTGGATGGACAGAGGTCTTCCCCAATGAAACAGTGACTCTGAGGTGTGTAATTCAGGGCAGCTCTGCAGAGTGGAAGTATAAATGGTACAGAGATGGACAGGAGCTTCCTGTAGACAAGGCTAACTCGAGCAGTGTGAATGGAGACACATACACAATCCTCTCTGCTGATCAGTCACACGCTGGACTGTACACCTGCAGAGGAGAACTTACAAGGAGAGCATCTGTACACTCTCTGATTGGCAGCTCTTCTACATTGACTGTACGAGGTAAATATGATTTATTTTGCATGTCCACAGTAAACTGATACATTTCAACTGCAAACTCTTTGCCACTATTTAAATTTTGTGTGTGTCTGGCTTGCACTGCCTTACATTAACCCAGTAAATACTGTTCCCTTGACTGAGATTTTGAAAAAAACCATTTGGCAGTTATTGGTGCCATAATTGAGTTAAGAGGAGTGAGAGAGAGCTGCCAATCAGCTGCCTCTCATGCACAATGGGAATATAATGAGCAGGGATAAATATGCAAATTAATGCACTTAAGACACTGAAATATGCAGATTAATTCATGATGTCATATAACTACTTTCTGTGATAAATCTGAAGCCCAGTCGTTATTTTTTATGAGAACGTGCTGGACTCACAGAATCACAGCCTTACCCCTCACTGCAGGGCTGTGTGGTGCCAGTTGATAGGATGAATAAATTGCTGCTTATTACCGTTTTTACCCGGTAACACAATTTAGAGCACGATTGTGTTGTCAGGCCTGTTGAGTTATTAGTCCTGAAACAAAATGGGTGAGTAATTTTATAAAAATAATTAAAACAACCTAATACATTATTAGGCATACAATTCCTGGGTAATTGTTCCATTCATGAGTTCACTCGCAAGCTCCTATTGGTTATAAAGCCTGCCCGATTACTCACTTTGATGTCAAACAGCAACATGGTTCTGATATATTATAACTGGAGAACAGCACACTACATACACCTATTAAGAAGGCAATGAATTGGCTGTCCACCAATTGGCTGTCCACCAATGTGAAGAGGAATTCCCTTTTTTTGCTATCATGTGCCACGATAGGGAGAGAGACCATTCACTCCAACTACAGTAACTTTCTGCTATTAATCATGCAATGTAAGGCCTAGTGGATTATAGATTCCATGTCCTGTATCTTTTCCCCCCCGTATAACACGTTGAGTTGGATGATAAGCAATGTATGATCTTGCAGCTTTGCCTCAGGCAGTAGTGACCCTGGATGAAGGATGGATGGGGGTCTTCATCACTAAAGGCACTCTAGCAATGAGGTGTGAGCTTCAGGGCTTTACTTCTGCTGACTGGAACTACACGTGGTACAGAGACGGAACACAGATCTCACTAAACCACACTGGAGAGAGGCACACAGTGGGATTCTGGGATAGCTCCTCTGATGGAGAATATAGATGTAGTGGGAACAGGACAGACAGACCGTACTACTCCCTCATCAGTGAAGGCTTCATGCCGAGCCATATCAGTAAGTTATAAAGCAATTTATAATTGAGACCACAGACAAGTGAGGGGTTAAATCCATTGTACCCTTGTGTAGATCCTCACTTTTTATTTTCTAATATTAGTTGACTTCTTCATTTAAGATATAAAATGTGTTAAACTGTGTATTTTTTGTGTTCATTCCCAATCTGAATGACTATATATATATATCTACAATCAAGGCATACATGAAAAAGGGAAAATAAACACAGTGCCCTCAAATTATTCATGCCCTTGCTTGATAAAGATGAACAAAGAAGACATGCTCAAAATTTGATCATTTTATCAAGACTGTAAGAGATGTGTGTCACAATATTCACACCCATTCTCAATACTCAGCACCCGCTCTGCACTGAGTTGTCTTACATAGCGTTTCATGAGATTGGGGACCACATGGGAAGGGTCACTGACTATTGAATTTTTCCAGGTCCTTCTGAACTTTTGGTCTGAGCTTGAAGCCGGTCCTCCTGCCAACCGGGTGTTTTTCTCTGGGCAATTCTATTATTATAAAATTGTATAATTCTACCATTTATTGAGCACACAGTATAGCGCATTATCTGCATTGTTTATGCAGCATTTCTCAACTTCATCAGGGGTGTGTGAACAAATTTGGATGGCACTGTATGTAAATACACAAATTTGCAATATTTGCGATGTTTATCAATATGACAAATGCAGCAAAGCAAATTATTCTAAATTACTTTTCCTAAGAGAAATATATTGCACAATACATTTGCCATGAAATTGAAATTGTTTAAATGGAAATTGGAATAGTTTGAATGTTTTCAATACTTATGAAAGATTATATTTTATCTCACGAAACCTTCCTCTTCTACCTCCACTTCAGGGCTGTACTTTATTGTGGCTCTTGCTGGTTCGGCCGTGATTTTCATAACCCTGGTGGTGCTGGCAGTTCAATGCTCTAAGAAATGCAGGACATCAGGTGTGTAGTTGCACTCACTGAACACGTCCATATATTACGCTATTATTAATACATTACACTTTAAAAGCTGTCTAATAATAATATCAGCATTGCAAGTAAATTATAAAAGCATGTGAATTCAGAGGTTTAACATCACCCATTAAACAGACAAGTGCTCATGGAATTAAATTTAATTGTTATAGTGTCTTGACCATTATATTATTGTATTCATTTAATTCCTCTATTTATGTATTCATTGATCCAGGTGAGTAGTATGGAACACAGAGAGTGCCACAATGATAAATAAATTAAGGATAAATCAATAAATGTGGAAAAAAATGAATAAAAAAATAGTCTAAAAATACTTAAATAAATCTGGAAAATAATATAGTAATGTACATGTATGCGCAATTTATAAAATTATATTTTTCTTTAATTTTGAGTAATTTTTCAGATTTTCAATTATTTATTCATTTATTTTCTTATCTATTTCCCTATTTATTTCTGCTTTTCTTGATGAACACAATCTGACAATTAACTTGCCTTGGTCCGCCCACCAAGTCTGAAGTTCTGCCCTTGCTGTCTGTACTGTCTGTGTTCAGAACAACAGACAACATTTCTCAATGTGAGGAAGTACTTTAATGGAGAAGTCAGTTTCTTAAATACTGAAAGAAATGTGGGACATAGATGAATACATTATTCCAAAAAATATGAAAATAAATAGAGAAATATAATATATGGAAATAAAATAATAAATAAACATGAAAATAAACTCATCCATCCACTATCTAACTTGTCTAACCGCAAATTCCTGGTCCGTGTCGTGGGGGGTGCTGGAGCCTATCCCAGCATGCATTGGACGAGAAGTAGGAATTCACCCTGGACTGGTCGCTAGTCCATCAGAGGGCGCACACACCACTTGTACACTCACACACTCATAGTGAAAATAAATTAAAAAATAAATTAAGAAAAATATATAATAGCAAATTGCACATACATCTATATTTCTTTATTAATTTACTGCTTTATTTGTACATTTTTATATGGTTTATTTCCACTTATTCTATGTTGACAATTCTCTGTGTTATTGCATGTTTGCCATTGTTTATGTTTGTGAACAGGCCGAATTAAAAATCAGCCGGATGGGGGCGAGTTTTACTCCAGGGTAAATGCAGACTACATCAGTGCAGGTGAGGACCGGTCTTTCTGAGTTCTCGTCCGCTCACACTGTGTGCCACGTGTGAGTTGAATCTTCACCTTTCTCTGCTCTCTTCTCCAGATCATGGATTAACAGCCAATGCTGTGTATGAGGAAATAGACCCTGCCACAGAAACAGAAGGTCAGGACAGAAACCTGTGATCGACAAGTACTTTGGCACTAAACTAAAAAGCCACGATACTTTCAGAAACTCTCAGACGTTGCGTCCATTTAAACATCACATGCTCTGTGGAGCTCAAACTCAGTAGGTTCTTCCTCTAACCCCTCTGCTTTATTGACAACAGGTTCTGAAGCAGTTGGGAAGCACAGTTTCTATTCAGCCGTTCAGTTAAAACCATTAAACCAAGGTAAGTTTATAATTAACTCTAAGTGATTTTTCATCATCACTCTCAGTGAGTGACTTGTTTAAAGATTTTTTTTTTTGTTGCAGGTTTGTTGTTAATATTGTATAAGTTTAAGTGCAACAGTTATTGATATTATGTTTTGATCATGCATTCAAAAAATTATTTGCATAATCCTTGCATTGCAGGTCCTACTGCATAATTGGACACAGGGATCCATATACACTCAGTCTTACCTTCATATGTGAGGGAATATATTCTCGCTATAGGTACATGTCACTATATCCTACTATATTTTTTCATATCATATGTATTTTAAGGTCACTATGTTTCACATTAAATAATATGCAGTTGAACCACCCTATTCATTTCCTGCTGTTTTTATAGTTTCCACAGTAATCCTGTAAAATATGACCCTGCAGAACTCATAGGTCCTGTGTTGTGGAAAATTGTTGTTGAAGTTGATGAAACTTGATGAAAATGCATTAAATAATTTAATATGCTTCTTATCCAGGAGTTCTCAACCCAGGTCCTGTGGGGCTATACTGAATCCCCCTTTTCATTTCATTACCCAGTGCTTAATTGGTCAGTTAAAGTAGTTAACTACAGTTAATCCAACTCATGTGGTTACTTGAATCTAAGTTGGCTCCTGAAAACAGACAGTGGCAGACCCAGGCCTGGATTAATGCACAGGGTCACCCAGGCAGTAGTAAAGGTTGTCCTAGTCCCGAGGCCCATGTCATCTTAATTCGGCCCTGGATGCACCCTGTTCATCAACAGGACCTGTGCTGAGAACCCCTAATTTAAAGTAATCAAACCTTTTGTAATTCTGTAATTCTGTCAATGTTTAAGAGTTAGCATTTGCTAACTAGTATTCTTTTCATGTATTTAGAGATACGGTTAAATGAAATAGCATTGGGACAGTGGCACACTTTTTGTCATTTTGTCTCTGAACTCCAGCACAATAAAAATATGTAAATATGATGATAAAGTGCAGATTGTGTTTATTTGAAGGCATTTACATCCATATTGGGTGATTAGGGCAGGAATTACAGCCCTTTTTGATATAATGAGTAGGGAACTGGTCTTGCAATTGAAAGACAGTGGTGTAGCATATTGGGTAGGGAACTGGTCTTGCAATCGAAAGACAGTGGTGTAGTATAATGGGTAGGGAACTGGTCTTGCAATCGAAAGATGGTGTTGTAGTATAATGGGTAGGGAACTGGTCTTGCAATCGAAAGACGGTGGTGTAGTATAATCAGTAGGGAACTGGTCTTGCAACCGAAAGGTCACAGGTTTGATTCCCAGGTAGGACATTGCCATTACAGGGTACTTGCTCTTCAGTATAACCTGCATTCCTTCAGTATATATTCAGCTATATAAATGGATGCAATGTAAAAAAAATGCAATGTCAAAAGTTGTCTGTTAAATGACTGTAAAGCAACATTCCACAAGTTTAGATTCGTAATCAAACAATTCACGTGGTTAAAGTGCTTATTCTCAGCTTTGATTTAACCGTGTAGATCACACAGCACTTTTTATACGTTACCCCCCTCGTCCTGATGTTTTCTCATCTTTAATCTCATCACCCGATTCGTCATTTCGTTTGGTTGCTATCCCACCTTTACGTTTCCATTTATCTTCATGCGTGCATCAGGGCAATGATTGGGTGACGGCCTGCCTGTTGCCGTAATTCCCTGATTATAACTAATAATTCCATCTAATCACCATAAGACAAGAACTGCAGGCCCTTTGGATGAAGGCGAGGCCCTTTTTGAGGGAGTTGGGGCCCTTTGGATGAAGGCGAGGCCCTTTTTGAGGGAGTTGGGGCCCTTTGGATGAAGGCGAGGCCCTTTTTGAGGGAGTTGGGGCCCTTTGGATGAAGGCGAGGCCCTTTTTGAGGGAGTTGGGGCCCTTTGGATGAAGGCGAGGCCCTTTTTGAGGGAGTTGGGGCCCTTTGGATGAAGGCGAGGCCCTTTTTGAGGGAGTTGGGGCCCTACTTGCAGGGTGTACACTGCGTATAAGACAGACTGGTCTCATTATAAAAGCCTGCATCCTTCTAGTCTGGAATATGTGGTTATTCATGTGGGATCTGCATTTGGACATTCTTACCATACCATTTAATTTGCCCTTCCCCATCTGGAGGATGTAGCATCAATTATGAACATATGAAAAATCATAACGTGTTTCACACAGGAGCACCCCTATTGAGCTTGTTCTCACACACATCAGTAGTCGCACCGTATGAAAGGGGAAGAGAAAAGACATGGAAACCAGAGTAAAATGACCTCAGGGACGACAGAGTCATAGCCAAACATGCTGCCGGTCCACTTATCACCACGCTTATCTGCACTTTCCCAAACGCGTGAGGTTTGTGGCGCAAACACGACTGGCTATTCCAAACTGGGCGAAGGAAGCCTGAAAAAAAAAATCTGCAATAATTTCAGACCCATTAAACACGGTGAAGTGAGAGAACAGCAACCAACTGCTCTGATTTATCAATGGAGTGCTGGGTAACAGTGAGAATCTGCTCACCCAGCAGCCTTCCAGGACCAGGGTAGAGGGACAACTTTAGAGCTGGACAGAAGAGTGGGGAATTACTGCAACACCAGCCACCAGCCAAATGCCGGTGCGGTTCATCTGTGGCTGGTGAGTGGGTCCACTGTACCGGCCACTTTGGCAGGGAACCAACCCATCACTCGGAGGTCCTGCCCTATTCTAAACTGTCTGGTATGAAGGGGAAACTTGCTGGGGGATTCTGCAGTGGGTCAGCCACTGAGGACGG
This sequence comes from Anguilla rostrata, assembly GCF_018555375.3. NCBI lineage: Eukaryota > Metazoa > Chordata > Actinopteri > Anguilliformes > Anguillidae > Anguilla > Anguilla rostrata. The sequence continues at coordinate 40,133,069 of NC_057943.1, read as the reverse complement.
CGGACGAAGAAGTTAGTTTCCTGCCCCGGTGGACGTTTCGCATTTAGGTCTCATTTCCACAATTCAGCACAAATATAGTAAGTTTGCATGAGGTTGCTAGTTGGATTATTGCTACATTTGAACATAATAACATAACATAACTTGAACATAAGAAAGTAGAGATAAGTAGCCAACTAGTGTAAAATAACATGACGCCATGGGTTGGTTTTCTTCCTGTCCTCCCCAATGTTTTGAGTCACCAGCCAGCACTGATGTATTCTTTCATTTATTGGCTGGACCGCAACAGGGGGGCCAGCCCTACAAATGCGGATGTCTGTGCCTGAGTGAGTGACTGAGTGAGTGATGAAGTTACACCATTGTTCGCCCTATTATATCATGATCAGTAAGAGTCAAGGCATAATATATAAAATCATAGTAATGTAACTTTAGTCAGTCTTAACCATACATGTATTCTTTCATTTATTTCACCACGTCTACATATTCACATGAAATGTAGATTTCTTTATTTAACCAAGAAAAACCCCATTGAAATCTCTTATGCAAGGGGGACCTGACATAAAACACAAAGTTATGAAGTTACACAAGACAGTAGATAAACAACAAATCAGTTACAAACATCAAATGGAGAAAGAGACAGCAGTGCGACAGTAAACGAAAAGATTACTTACAAACTGGAAAGCACAGAAATGTGTCATGAGGCTTCATTCTTGCTTTAGACATCAGATAAGTGCATTGCCAATGCTGTGGTCATCGCAGCTGCCTCTATTATTAGGTATTAGGCGAAAAGTAGTATGCATGTGATGGAAGATTTTGAAAAAAAAAAAAAAACCAACAAAATAAAAAACCATATCCTCTGTCACTCTGCACACGTTTGCCGCTCCGTTGCTTTTATGCGACAGTGCCCGACCACACGGCCTTTAATCGATTCACCACTGCCGTTTTTGAGATCTGCTGCTGGTGTATCTCACTGATTGTGCCACGGTAAAAATAACAGTGTTCATTTGTTGTTGAGCTGGGTTTGAAAGTCCAATGTGTGTTTATACAATATGAAAAAAACGTTTTTGCAAAGGTAAGGCAAGTTCCCCAATTTACATTACAGCCATTTAGCAGACACTCTGATCTAGAGCTTCTTTTACACAATTTACATTGCATCCATTTATACAGTTGGATATGTACTGGAGCAATGCAGGTTAAGTACCTCGCTCAAGGACACAATGGCAGTGTCCCATCTGGGAATCAAACCTGTAACCTTTAGGTTACAAGGCCAGTTACCTACCCATGTACTACCCTACCCTACACAAAGAACAGTATGCAGGTGGAAAATGCCAGATATATTATTATCTCTTCTCTAAAATGAGTTTCCATACTATTGCTGACATTTAAATTTTACACTGATTAGAACTAATGCAATGAACAGGACTGTGTGAGAGAGAACTTTCCCTAATGGCATATCTATGCAAAAACTCCTGTATTTCAAAGCCACGTTTTTCCAGATATTACATGAAGCCTTCAAGCCCATAAGATGCACATTTTTATATATATTTTAGCAAGTCTACTTCAATAAATGATACAATATGTCATGTAATATTTAGCAAAGCAATAATGAAAATAAACTCATGCCACGCTGTGTGGTCAGGTATGGTCAGTTTGTTCAGCCAGTTCCTCCCCACTGTGTACCACTTTCCGGCGTGATACCCATCTCCAGAAGGCTGGATTCACAATGATTGACAGAAAGAGGAGGACTGCCACGCCCACACAGATCCGAACCACATTCTCCACAGCGCGGTAAACTGAGGGAGCAAAAAAAAAAAAAGTCAAGGGTTGAAACAGGCTGTGGGAATATAAACTACATGCATTTCAGAATTTGGCAACATATTTCAGTCTGCTCGAACAAGCATTTCATGTACATTTCTGTAATGCTAATAAAATACAATCTTAAAACTATTTTGTTACTCTATTATATATATTTAGTATGCTTTTAATTACCTCACTATCTTATTTGTGTTCTTCTTTTATTATATTACATTATTATTATTTTATTATTATCCTTTATTATTATTATTATTATTATTATTATTTATTTTATTTATTTTGTTTTTTTCTCATTTTATGTGAAGCACTTTGAGCTGCATTTTATGTATGAAAAGTGTTATATAAATACATTATTATTATTATTATTATTATATACACCATATAGACAAAAGTATGTGGACACCTGACAGTCAACATCTCATCTAATATTATGGGCATTAATATGAAGTTGGTTCACCCTTTGCTTCTATAAAAACTTCCACTCTTCTGGGAAGGTTTCATATTAGATGTAGGAGCATTGCTGCAGGGACTTGCTTCCATTCAGCCAGAAGAGCATGAGTGAGATCACGCACTGATTGGGCGATTAGGCCTAGCTCACAGTTGGCTTTCCAATTGATCCCAAAGGTGTTGGATGGGGTTGAGATCAGGGCTCTATGCAGACGAGTTAAGTTACACTAATCTCAACAAAACCATTTCTATATGGACCTCGCTGTTTGCCCATGGGAATTGTCATGGTGAAACAGGAAAGGGCCTTCCTCAAACTGTTTCCCCAAAGTTGGAAGTACAAAATCACCTAGAATGACATTGTATCAAAATTTACCTTCACTGGAACTAAGGGGCCGAGGCCAAATCACGAAAAACAGCCCCAGACCAAGCAGTGTCCAGATACTTTTGTTCTAATTTGAGCCTATTTCTCAGTAAATTATTATGTGCATCTATATGACACAAAAGCCAGCAAAATTATTATTGGCTAACCAGCCTTCAGCTACAACTGAGATATCCAGGTTTCTGAAAAAATAACAACTGTATCATATGAATCTCTGCATTTAATGCTCTTTATGAAACTGTGGTCAGGGTTCTGTCATTTTGTCCTGCCTTATTGAAATGACCCACCTGTAATGCAAATTTATGGTCATGCTGCAACTTCAGCATCATGCCTTTACATACAGTGCCATCCTAAACAGTTCACATCCCTAATAAAAATGAGCAAAGGCTGTATGAAATAAACAATCCCAATAACGATCTGGGACAATTATACTGGGACAATTATATTGCATTAGTATAAAATAATACAATTCATTTTTCAGCATGCTGCCTTTGCTCCTCCTGAATGAATAATTTTGCAGGGTATTGTATATGTCCTATTTTTTCTGTCTGTCTTAGTTGTAAATTTACACCATTATTCAGATTCAGAATGGGATTAAACATAAAAAAATTTTTTATACAATATAATACATTTAAATTACATTGCATCTTTCTATTTTACATCATAAATCAAAAACACAGCTCAACTTACAATAGAAATAAGTGACAATGTATGATACACAAGGGTACAATGGATATGTAAATGGATTTAACAGTTCACTTGTCTGTGGTCTCAATCATAAATTGAACTTACTGATATTGCTTGGCATGAAGCCTTCACTGATGAGGGAGTAGTACGGTCTGTCTGTCCTGTTCCCACTACATCTATATTCACCATCAGAGGAGCTATCCCAGAATCCCACTGTGTGCCTCTCTCCAGTGTGGTTTAGTGAGATCTGTGTTCCATTTCTGTACCACGTGTAGTTCCAGTCAGCAGAAGTAAAGCCCTGAAGCTCACACCTCATTGCTAGAGTGCCTTTAGTGATGAAGACCCCCATCCATCCTTCATCCAGGGTCACTACCGCCTGAGGCAGAGCTGCAAGATCATACATTGCGTATCATCCAACTCAACGTGTTACATGGGAAAACAGATGTAGGTCATTGAATCTATAATCCGCTAGGCCTTATATTGCATGGTTAATAGCAGAAAGTTACTGTAGTTGGAGTGACAGGTCTCTCTCCCTATCGTGGCACATATAAAAAAAAGGGAATTCCTCTTCACATTGGTGGACAGCTGATGAAATTCATTGCCTTCTTAATAGGTGTATGTAGTGTGCTGTACTCCAGTTATAATATGTCAGAACCATGTTGCTGTTTGACATCAAAGTGAGTAATCGGGCAGGCTTTATAACCAATAGGAGCTTGCGAGTGAACTCATGAATGGAACAATTATCTAGGAATTGTATGCCTAATACTGTATTAGGTTGTTTTAATTATTTTTTATAAAATTACTCACCAATTTTGTTTCAGGGCTAATAACTCAACAGGCCTGACAACACAATTGTGCTCTAAATTGTGTTACTGGGTAAAAACGGTAATAAGCAGCAATTTATTCATCCTATCATCTGGCACCACACAGCCCTGTAGTGAGGGGTAAGGCTGTGATTCTGTGGTTCCAGCACGTTCTCATAAAAAATAACAACTTTAGATTTATCACAGAAAGTAGTTATATGACATCATGAATTAATTTGCATATTTCAGTGTTATAAGGTAATTTCATTTGCATATTTATCCCTGTTCATTATATTCCCATTGTGCATGAGAGGCAGCTGATTGGCAGCTCTCTCTCACTCCTCTTAAATCAATTATGGCACCAATAACTGCCAAATGGTTTTGTTCAAAATCTCAGTCAAGGGAACAGTATTTACTCGGTTAATGTAAGGCAGTGCAAGCCTGGCAAACACAAAATTGTAAATAGTGGCAAAGAGTTTGCAGTTGAAATGTATCAGTTTACTGTGGACATGCAAAATAAATCATAATTACCTCGAACACTCAAAGTAGCAGAGCTGCCAATCAGAGAGTGTACAGATGCTCTCCTTGTGAGTTCTCCTCTGCAGGTGTACAGTCCAGCATGTGACTGATCAGCAGAGAGGATTGTGTATGTGTCTCCATTTACACTGCTGGAGTCAGCCTTGTCTACAGGAAGCTCACGTCCATCTCTGTACCATTTATACTTCCACTCTGCAGAGCTGCCCTGAATTACACACCTCAGAGTAACTGTTTCAGTGGGGAAGACGTCTGTCCATCCAGACTGCACGGTCAGCTGAGCTTGTGGGAGAGCTGAAAGTTTAAAAGAAAGTTTATTGCTGTAAATGGAAGGTTTCACAAGACACCTGCTTTCAAAGATTTGGTGAAGACCTCTGTCCATCCAGACTGCACGGTCAGATGTGTTTGAGGTAATACTGTAAATCAATACAATTATAAACTGAAAGTATCATGAAACATTCTCTTCACATTTGTATTGAAGCACATAAAAAAGCCAAAGGCACATTCTACCATTATAATTATTCTCACCAGATATTCTTAAAGTCAGAGTATCACTGTGGTCTGAGTAAAAAGGTTTTCTTCCTCTTGCAGCTCTACAGCAGTACTCTCCACTGTGGGCCAGAGCAGCAGAGCTGATGGTGAAACTGGACCCATCAGTCCTGCTGCTGTCAATGTTGGGCACAGTGTGTCTCAGTGTGTCTTTGTACCAGAGATACTTCCAGCTGGCAGGATCTCCCCCAAACCCACAGCTCAGGGTGACTCTCTCTCCTGTGTTAATTTCTCCACTGGGGGGATTCTGGGTAATAACAGGCCTTGGCTTTTTACCTGATAAAGGTAAAGCATGTGCTCAGTCTCATTTCTTAGCATTCATAAACATTGACAGTCTTCATCACATTCCAGATCATATGGGTAAGGACTGAAGAAAACCTCCCAAACTCACCAGACACATTTAACGCAAGTGATCCTGGGAAAGACTGTATCACAGGGTTTTGTCCTTGTTTACCCTGACACAGGTACTCTCCACTGTCTGACTCTCTTACAGAGTGAAGGATGTGCTTTTGTTGGCTTTCAGTACTGCGGGCATAGAGGCTCTCTAATCTTCCCTGGGTGTTTCTGCTCCATGAAAATCTCCAGCCAGACCGTTTCCTGATGTCACAAGCTAAGCTAACAGCTTCTCCTGTGAACATCACTCTGACTGGGGGATCTGTGACTATGACAGCCTGAGGATGATCAGCTGAAATGGAGATCATTGAAGAGATGTTGTTCAAACGTTTTATTTCTTATCATTTGTTGAAGCAAAAAAAGAACCACTATTTGAGGGGAGTCATTTTCAATTACACTACTCACCAGAGACTGTTATGGTATGGATGTTACTGAAAGCTTGCTCATTTCCTTTTACAGCTTCACACTGATACATTCCGCTCTGTCTCTCTTCCACAGCACTCAGGACCAACACAGACACAGAGCCGTTACTACTGGAGGCTGGAAGCTGTGTTAGACCCCCCTGTCTGCGGCTGGTCCACACAAATGTCCATCCCTCAGATTCAATAACCTGACAGTTGAGAGTAATTGTATTTCCTGGGAACACATCTGGCCATGGAGGATTAGCAGTCAGACGAACAGCAGGACTTGACTGTGCAGCTGAAACAGTTATAAAAAACAGAATCAAACAGTTTTACAATGCAGAGTTTAATACATAGTATCAATGAACATACTGTATGCTTTCTACTTTCTACTAAATTAAATTAAAATTAACTGTGACATTTTCTAAATGTACATTTTTCCTAAATGTAACCTAAATATTTTCTCATTTGTTTTTGCATTATATATATTGCAACAACAAACTTTGAGTCTGTCAGAAAGAATGGGTTTTGGAAAGTTGATCTTCATGAATTCTGGTTTATAATTGCTGTGCGTGTTCCACAAAACAAATGCGTGGTAATTATGTCAAAACATAGATCTTAGGAATTTAATATCTATACCTTTCTGAACACCAAAAAACACCAGTGCTGTTGCATCTGAAACAGGGAGAAAGGAAAGTTAATGTCTGATCCAGTGTGAATGAACGTTAGTATAAAATTATTTTATTACACTCAGTAAAAATGGTTGTTTGGCTTCTCTTAATAGGGGAACCATTTTTAGTTCTTATGGAACCCTTTATGGTCGGTGTGAAAAAAGTGAAAGCTCCCAGATTCAACCATTTTGCCTGACAATGAACTCTTGAACTAGTCAGGGTCCCTCCATGGAGACACAGAAGAGCCTTTTTGAACCCTTTCTTCTGAGAGTCTATTTTCACATTGAAAACACCAATCCTTTTCTTTGGACAGATTTTCATTAAACAATGCTATATAATTTTGTTCCATTTTTGAGTAGCTAAGTGTTCTTGATAATGTATAATTTTTGCTCACTCCATCTTTCATGCAGTATAGTAACTTAATAAGCTCAGACCAGTTCAGCAATTATTGAAATATGATTGTTCAGACACAAGAGACAGTCATACGTTTGAAAATACATGTTACAAGTTTTCATAAAGTTAATTGTGAAGACTGAGCATTCAGTCGGATTCACAGACAATCACATGTAATCACAATAATACACAGCAGGACTACAGTACATATGTATATGGAAACACTGCATGACCTATCATATCATGATCAGTAAGATTCAAGGCATAATATATTAAATCATAATAATGTCACTTTAGTCAGTTTTAACCATACATGTATTCTTTCATTTATTTCACAACTTCTGCATATTCACATGAAATGTAGATTTCTTTATTTAACCAGGAAAAACCCTTTGAGATTGAAATCTCTTTTGCAAGGGGGACCTGACATAAAACACAAAGTTATGAAGTTGCACAAGACAATAGACAAACATCAAATCAGTTACAAACATCAAATGGAAAAAGAGACAGCAGTGCAACAGTAAAAAAAAAAGTTTACTTACAAACTGGAAAGCACAGAAATATGTCATGAGGCTTCATTCTTGCTTTAGACACCAGATAAGTGCATTGCTTACGCTGTGGTAATTGCAACTGCCTCTATTATAAGGTATTGGGCGAAAAGTAAACGCTTGTGATGGAGAATTTTGAAAAAAAATGAACAAAAAAAAAAACCATATCCTCTGTCACTCTGCACACGTTTGCCGCTTGGTTGTTTTATGCGACAGTGCCCGACCACACGGCCTTTAATCGTTTCACCGCTGCCGTTTTTGAGATCTGCTGCTGGTGTATCTCACTGATAGTGTCACCATAAAAATAAATTAACACGTTACCTGAGCAACCACTTCGGAAAGAGAGCCGTGAGAACGGTCCCTAACCGTCCCCAAGTTTGCAGTGTGTAATAACGGTGCTGAGTGCTAACAGTGTTTGACATGACTTTTGTGTCAGTTATTGTTGAACAGTCACCTTGAACTACATATAAAAATATATGACATTAAAGTGTTTAACTGTCTGTTTCTCTCTCACACACACACACCCACACATACACACACACAAGCACATGCGTGCACACACACACACACACACACACACACACAAGCACATACATGCACACACACACACACACACCCACAAAAACACAAGCTGAACAAGAAGCTTCTTCTTCCAGCTCATACCAGTGCAAGCCCAGCTCATGCACTGCGATGTGAAAAGAAGCAGTGAATTGGCATACGTATCCTTGAGGAGAGGACATGTTTGAATGCGTGGTCTCGGAATGACTATTAAGAGCAGAGCAATCAAGATGGCTCCTGAAAATAATTGGGGCAGCAGAGTAGTACAATGGGTAAGAAGCTGGTCTTGTAACCTAAAGGTCCCTGGATCGATTACCTGACAGGACACTGTTACGTCCAACCGAAGTTCCAATAACCAAGGACTACAACATAACAAACTAAACAAGGAGTCAAAATCTATATACAAAAATAGAAGATTTATTACAAACAATGAGACAAGAAAACAGAACACAGTACCATATGTACCGTTGACCATCCTACACTTCTGTCTTCCCTGACAGAATTGGGAATTTGCGGACCAGCCCTCAACTGGATTGCGTCCTATCTCTCCGGCCGCTCCTTCCAGGTTGCCTGGGCCGGTGCAATATCAGCTCCTCGTCCCCTCACAACTGGGGTCCCTCAGGGCTCTGTCCTTGGTCCCCTCCTCTTTTCTCTGTATACTCGGTCCCTTGGCCCTGTTATTGCCGCCCATGGCATGTCATATCATCTCTATGCAGATGATATTCAACTTTTCTACTCTTTCTCTCCCACAGACACTCAGGTCTCCGATCGCATATCCGCCTGCCTGAGTGACATCCAGAGCTGGATGACCAAACACCAGCTCAAGCTCAACACAAGCAAAACGGAACTTCTCCATATTCCTTCTCTTACCTCTCCCACTTCTCATCTGCCCATTTCTTTAGGAGACACTCCCCTACACCCTTCACAGAGTGCCCGAAATCTTGGAGTTGTGCTGGACAACAGGCTGTCACTCTCTGAGAATATCGCGGCAACCACCCGGTCGTGCAGGTTCATCCTGTACAATATCCGCAGAATAAGACCACTCCTCACCAATTATTCCACACAGCTCCTGGTCCAGGCCATGATACTGTCACGTCTGGACTACTGCAACTCCCTCCTGGCTGGCCTCCCAGCATCAGCCACCAGACCCCTTCAGCTCATCCAGAATGCAGCAGCACGTCTGGTTTACAACTCCCTCGTGACTCCCACGTCACTCCCCTCCTCATCTCCCTCCACTGGCTACCAGTGCAAGCTCGCATCCGGTTTAAGACACTGGTGCTTGCTTTCCAAGCAGTCAAGGGGTCAGCTCCTGGTTATCTGCAGAAGATGATCAGACCCTACAAGCCGGCCAGATCGCTCCGATCGGCTACTACAGGGCGGCTGATTCCTCCCCCAACACGAACAGCAACAAGGTCTCGACTCTTTGCAGTTCTGGCCCCACGATGGTGGAACGATCTTCCAGTGGAGGTCAGAACAGCAGAGTGTCTGAGCACCTTCAAACGGAAACTCAAGACGCACCTCTTCTCTGTGTACCTCTCTCCTCTTCCCTAAACCCCCTCCCATAACTATTAAAAAAAAAAAAAGAAAAAAAAAAAAAAAAAAATTTTTGGTTCAGACTATCTTGTTTCTCCTTAATGTATGCATCATAGTAAAGGCTTTTTATCTGCATGTTGTTCAATGGACTCAAGTGGACTTGATCCTGAGTTTGGTTACACTGTTGTAAGTCGCTCTGGATAAGAGCGTCAGCTAAATGCCTATAATGTAATATAATGTAATGTAATGTAGGCTGAACAGGATGGTTCAAGCAGAAAACAGACCAGAGCTAGGCTACTCTAATCTAAAAGAAACCACAGTTGACTTTCTGGCCTAACCATCTAAAAATGCCTTAAGCAAGAAAACTGCCTGACCACCTGCAACCTATAACAGAAAAGTACCAACACAGAAAACTAAACAGTAGTGGCAAATTGTAACACACAAAAGAAAGGGAGTAAAAAGCCCGCTTTGAGGATGTGCTCATGTGTTCTATTTAAAAATAATGAAGGCAATGCAAAAATAAAATAAAACAAAGGTAAAGGGTAACGGGTAAGGAACTGGTCTTCCAACCTGAATGTCACAGGTTTGATTCTTGGGTAGGACACTGCCGTTGTGCCCTTGAGCAAAGTACTTAACCTCCATTGCTTCAGTGTATATCCAGCTGTATAACTGGATGTAAATGCTACCGTATACAGAAAAGCTGTGTACGTTGCTCTGGATAATAGCATCTGCTAAATGCCTGTAATATTATATGTAGGTTTTTTTTATTATTGCCTTTGATATTTTGTCAATGTAGCGTCTTTCTATTTGGAAGCACACATATCACCTTGCCTTTAGGGTACAATACGGTTTTACTGGTATCTGTTTAATATGAGTCTCTACTCTAGCTATACATACATATATATATATATAAGCTCCATAATGATCTATAACAAAGACATTTTTTTCTTAACTTGTCTCTGTACTCCACAATTTAACAATTCACGTGTGGTTAAA
>NC_057943.1:40112653-40122266 GCF_018555375.3 Anguilla rostrata | reverse complement strand
ATAGGTCCTGTGCTGTGGAAAATTGTTGTTGAAGTTGATGAAACTTGATGAAAATGCATTAAATAATTTAATAAACTTCTTATCCAGGAGTTCTCAGCCCAGGTCCTGTGGGGCTATACTGAATCCCCCTTTTCATTGTTACCCAGTGCTTAATTGACCAGTTAAAGTAATTAACTACACAGTTAATCCAACTCATGTGGTTACTTGAATCTAAGTTGGTTCCTGAAAACAGACAATAGCCGTGTTTAGTCCCAGGAACTACTTCTCAAGGAACTAAAAGGTTCCTTCAGCCCATTGTTGTCTGCGTTTCCACCGCGGTCTGAAGTCCCACGAAGATTAGGCAAATTAGCCCACTGACGTACGAAAAAGCGACGTTGTCGTCAGTCCATCTGTCCTATGATTTCTTCTGTAACCCCATACTACCACCGAAGTAGCCTACATTATTTTTTAATAACCGGGACAGCCCGGAGGGGTTTATTCCACTTATATACAACGGGTTACCAACAATGACTATATATGGTTACTTTTGTATTTATAGATTTTTATTGATTTAATCACCTGAAATTGAAATATTCTTCTGCAGCCGTTTGGGCATATTTTACCGTTGTCAGGCAAAACTGTCGTTGGTAGTTGAACTTGGACCGTTGTTACGTAATATGCTGTCCCACCACGAATGCTTAGCATTTTATAAAACGAATAGCCTACTAAAGCAAGAAAAGAACAGAAGAGCACACGTTATAATTCCAAGACGTTGGCAGGCTATAACCAAAAGTAGGCTACTGCGCCACATAACATACAAGTTTGATTTCAAGTTATTATGAAAATAAATCGGTTTGCGGCTGCAGATTTTTAAAAATGGCAGTTGAAATAAAACACTGCAAGTAGTCGACCAATATGTCCATAATGATCTATATCAAAGACATTTGTTTTTGATATATGCAAACCACCGATAAGCCTGAAGAACAGAAAGGTGAGATTACAGTTTGCTAAAAAGCACCTAAAAGAGCCCCAAGACTTCTGGAACAAAGTCTTGTGGACAGATGAGACAAAGATTAACATGTACCAGAGTGCTGGAAAGAGGAAAGTGTGGAGAAAAAAAGGAAATGCCCATGATCCAAAGCATACCACCTCATCCGTGAAACATGGTGGAGGGGGTGTTATGCCAGTGGAATGGGCTCACTTGTCTTCATCGATGATGTGACTGCAGACAGAAGTAGAACAATGAATTCTGAAGTCTACAGAAACATTTTATCTGCTCAGATAAAACCAAATGCCTCCAAACTCATTGGATGGCACTTCATCATGCAACAAGACCCGACCAATGACCCGAAACATACTGCTAGAGCAACAAAGGGGTTTTTGACGACCAAAAAGTGGAAACTCCTTGACTGGTCAAGTCAGTCACCGGATCTGAATCCAATTGAACATGCATTTGCTGAAGAGGAGACTGAAGGCAAAAAGTCCCAGAAACAAACAGGAACTGAAGATGGCTGCAGTACAGGCCTGGCAGAGCATCACCAGGGAAGATCCCCAGCATCTGGTGATGTCTATGCGTCGCAGACTTCAAGCAGTCATTGCATGCAAAGGATATGTGACCAAATATTAAAAATGATTACTTTATTCTACATTATGTTAAACTGTCCAATATTTTTTGATGCCCGAAAATGGGGGGGGACTATGTACAAAAGGTTCTATAATTTCAAAATGTTTCATCCGATATGGATGAAAATACCCTCAAATTAAAGCTGACAGTCTGCACTCCAACCTCATTGTCATTGTATCCTTTCAATCAAAGTGCTACAGTACAGAACCAAATCAACAAAAAATGTGTCACTGTCCAATGAATTATGGTTCTCACTCTAGTATTGATTCTACCCTTTGGAATGCCTTTGGAGTCTGTTATTGGAGTTTGTCAACATGAGTACCATGTAGTGGTGCCAGTGAAAGTGAAGGAAGCCATTATGAGGCTTGTATATTATGTGTCACTATCTTCAGCCACAAGCTGTTGAAATGTGTTTGAAATTGAGATTTTGGAAGTGTTGAGGATTATTCATCTCAGAATTGCACTTTTTGTACGTCGCTTTGGATAAAGGCGTCTGCCAAGTAAATGTAATGTAATGTAAAGAATTAAAACTAAAATAGAAAATGATTTTTTGTAGTCTTAGGAAATAAAATTTCACTTTCACACTGCTTAGAATAAAAAAAGGACCAGCTTGGTTCTTCATTTTCCAAAAAATTATTGCACCCACAAAACTGATTGACGCATTGATTGATTTGACACATGGCCACGAAGGAACTCTTTGCATTCTTAAACAGTCTTACTGCAGTCAACCAACGGTCAGCCTCAGTAACCACATGTTCTCATACTCAGCCAATCACATACACACATTACTGCATGTTCTCATACTCAGCCAATCACATACACACACCACTGCATTTTCTAATACTCAACCAATCACATACTGTACACACATCATTACATGTTCTCATACTCAGCCAATCACATACACACTTCACTATATGTTGTCATACTCAACATATCACATACAGACCTCACAAATGGAGCACCTTTTTAAACATACAGACCTCTGCAATGCTGCTCATTGCTTTTTGCATGCTATTTGTATTTGTATGTCCAGCCGGGGCACAAAATGCTTACAATTTCAGTTTACAATAATGAACAAAAACATCAGAGAAAATAAATCCATTTCTAAAGGCAAAAGGGAAAAATGAAATAAGAATGAAAAGGCATTAAAAGTGAGTTTTAATGACAGAATTGTTCTAATATTCAAAATAGTATATTTCCAGAGCCTGGGAGCTGCAATCAAAGAGGCAGAAAGCCCCCCCCCCCCCCCCCACTCCCCCACTGTTTTCAACCTAAACACTGGAGCAATCAACAATAATCTTTCTACCTTCCTAAGAGGGCAGCTGTTTTGGTAGGGAGAATATGCATGCAATGTTCGGCTATATATCGCACCAATTTTAAATGAATTTCTGCATTTTCTAAGGGCCCCGAAGAGACCATAACTACATGAAAGCACTGCATTTGTTTCAGCTGTGTCACTGCTGTGCCTGTTGCATTTCCTCTTTGCAAAGCGTTGTGGGAACTGAGGTGAACGAAAACGTCCTCGTGATTTCTAGTGGGGCATTTACACAGTATTAGTAATCAGAAGGAAGCCGTGTTCACCATGTTCTCTCTGCTTTGTAAGTAGAAGAATTTTAATAATGAAATTTCAAGCAATAATTATCTGGTAACATATATGAATGATGATTACAATGCATAATATGTATAGTATGTGAGTCATAAACAGCTATGTTGTGGAAAATCTGAATAAATTTATAATTCCTGTTATGGACAGAAGTGTTGCTGTGTATTATTGTGACTGCTAATCTGTAAATTGGACTGAACAATATTGTGAAAGAGGCACAGTTCTTCACAATTAACTTTATGAAAACATGCAACACATACTTTCAAACGTATGACTGTCTCTTGTGTCTGAACAATCACACTTCAATAATCGCTGAACTGTGTGAGCTTAGCAAGTTAGCATACTGCATGAAAAATGGAGTGAGTGAAAATTTCACACTATCAAGAACATTTAGCTACTGAAAAATTGGACAATATTATATAGCATTGCAAAAAAAAAAAAAGGATCAGTGTTTTCAATGTGAAAATACACTCTCAGCAAAAAGGGTTCAAAAAGGGTCTTCTGTGTCTCCATGGAGGGACCCTGACTAGTTCAAGAGTTCGTTGTCAGGCAAAATGGTTGAATCTAGGAGCTTTCACATTTTTCACACCAACCATAGAGGGTTCCATAAAAACTAAAAATGGTTTCCCTATGAAGACAAGCCAAACAATCATTTTTACTGAGAGTGTAATGAAATAATTTTATACTAACTTTCATTCACACTGGATCAGACATTTACTTTTCCTTCCCCCTGTTTCAGATGCAACAGCACTGGTGTTTTTTGGTGTACACAAAGGTATAAATATTAAGTTCCTAAGATCTAGATTTTTACAGGGACATATTTACATGCATTTGATTTGTGGAATATGCACAGAAATTATAAACCAGAATTCATAAAGATCATGACTACTTTCCAAAAGCCGTTCTTTCTGACAAACTCAAAGTTTGTTGTTGCAATATAAATAATACAAGAAAGGAGGAAAAATTTAGGATACATATTGAGAAAATTTACATTTAGCAAATGTAATGTAATTCATTTAAATTTAAATGTGGAAGTCAAATGCATATTTTTCATTGATACTACGTATCAAACCAAACTTTGCATTTTAAAACTATTTGATTCTGTTTTTTATAACTGTTTCAGCTGCACAGTCAAGTCCTGCTGTTCGTCTGACTGCTAATCCTCCATGGCCAGATGTGTTCCCAGGAGAGACAATTACTCTCACCTGTCAGGTGATTGAATCTGAGGGATGGACATTTGTGTGGACCAGACACAGACAGGGTGGTCAAACACAACTTCCAGCCTCCAGTAGTAACGGCTCTGTGTCTGTGTTTGTCCTGAGTGATGTGAGAGAGAGACAGAGCGGAAAGTATCAGTGTGAAGCTGTAAAGGGGAATGAGCGAGCTTTCAGTAACATCCATACAATAAAAGTCTCTGGTGAGTAGTGTAATGGAAAATTACTCCCCTCAAATAGTGGGTCTGTGTTTTTAGTTATTTGCTTCAAAAAATGATATGAAATAAAACGTTAAAATAATATCTCTTCAATGTTCCTATCTCCATTTCAGCTGATCGTCCTCAGGCTGTCATAGTCACAGATCCCCCAGCCTCAGTGATGTTCACAGGAGAAACGGTTAGCTTAGCTTGTGACATCAGGAAAGGGTCTGGCTGGAGATATTCATGGAGCAGAAACACCCAGGGAAGATTAGAGAGCCTCTATGCCCGCAGTACTGAAAGCCAACAAAAGCACATCCTGCACTCTGTAAGAGCGTCAGACAGTGGAGAGTACCTGTGTCAGGGTGAACGAGGACAAAACCCTGTGATCCAGTCTTCCCCTGGATCACTTGTGTTAAATGTGTCTGGTGAGTTTGGGAGGTTTTCTTCAGTCCTTACCCATATGATCTGGAATGTGATGAAGACTGTCAATGTTTATGAATGCTAAGAAATGACACTGAACACATGCTTTACCTTTATCAGGTAAAAAGCCAAGGCCTGTTATTACCCAGAATCCCCCCAGTGGAGAAATTTACACAGGAGAGAGAGTCACCCTGAGCTGTGGGTTTGGGGGAGATCCTGCTGGCTGGGAGTATCTCTGGTACAAAGACACACTGAGACACACTGTGCCCAACACTGACAGCAGCAGGACTGATGGGTCCAGTTTCACCATCAGCTCTGCTGCTCTGGCCCACAGTGGAGAGTACCGCTGTAGAGCTGCAAGAGGAAGACAACCTTTTTACTCAGACTACAGTGATCCTCTGACTTTAGAAATATCTGGTGAGAATTATTACAATAGTTTTTTACACTAGTCGAATAAGGCTTTGATTTATTTATTAATAATTTACTAAAATTATGAGGAGCGTTTCATGATACTTTCAGTTTATCTTTAAAAATTGTATTGATTTACAGTATTGCCTGAAACACAGCTGACCGTGCAGTCTGGATGGACAGAGGTCTTCCCCACTGAGACAGTGACTCTGAGGTGTGTAATTCAGGGCAGCTCTACAGAGTGGATGTATGAATGGTACAGAGATGGACGGGAGCTTCCTGTAGACAAGGCTAACTCGAGCAGTGTAAATGGAGACACATACACAATCCTCTCTGCTGATCAGTCACATGCTGGACTGTACACCTGCAGAGGAGAACTTACAAGGACAGCATCTGTACACTCTCTGATTGGCAGCTCTGCTAATTTGAGTGTTCGAGGTAACTATGATTTATTTTCTTTCAGCAATTTGCACATGTGTTTACAAAGAAAGCAGTTCAGTTCATAGTCAACAGACCCGTTAATCTGAATCTGATACATAAGTGTGAAAAGTTATTTATTTTCAATGTGGACAGTATGAGTAACAGTCATATCGTGTTTATTTTTATTAACACTGTATATAAAATTGCTCTGTTTGTATCTGAGAGGGGAATAAGAAGAGGGATATTCTACTTTATTACCCGTCTCTACCTGTCACAGTGTTACTTCCTGTTTACTTTGTGGATATCTAAAGGCTTTTACATAGTCTATAAGTACAGGGCGCATACGCTTTGCGGACGGACAGTCCGCAATCGTTTGCCCTTTCATAGTCCAGTCGTACCACCGCACACCCAAGCCCTACATTTCCCACAATCTTTGCGCGTCGTTTTCCTTTTCTGCCGGAAGTTACAGACTGTAAACAACATGGCCTCGTCCTTGCCCACCGTTGTGCTTATTTCTCTCCATGAATTGTTGTTCTTCTGAAAATCTTTATAATCCCGTTGGGATGAACCGTATAGGTGTCTGTACCTTCTCACCTCTTCAGCCAGTCTCTCTTCAAATGTCGACTCCATGTCTGTTTTGTGTATTCCGCATCACCGCGTGTTTCCGGTGCCACATGAAATGCATGTCGATGTGAAACAGTTTCATACCGAGCCATGATTTGTGTGACACTGGTACGCGTGCGCTAGGTACGCGCGGTCACAAAAATTGAGCTTCGCGTGGACATGCCAAGGCGGACGTACACTGAGGCCCGCTATTTTGTCATTTTGACCGCGCGGACCCCAGCGGAGTACGGTCCGTGTATGCTATGTCTGGACCATGAATTGGCCTTAAAGCTGAATCCAAATGTCCGCATTCCACACTAGCAGACTGGACGGCAGACCTCACTCGTTGTCGTGGATATGACCACTACTAAATTCAAAATCAAAAATAAATAAATCATTGTCTGCAATATACATTTAGGTTACATTAATTATGCTCTCCTTGCATCGGAAAACCTCCCATGGTTCATTTCCCACCACGCATTTACTATTGTTTTGTTTTCTGTCACTGCTTCATTCTTGCCTGTTATATCATCACTTTTTTATTGCTGTGAATTTTGAGTAATCCCACTGGCAAAGTCCAGGGAAGTCCACACCGAAGCAGACTCTTTGGAACTCTGCATGAAAGTCTACATGAGCTCCCTTGCAGACTTGATGAATTGTAGAATTGGGCAGCTCTACCCTCTCTGGACTTCATGGGTACGTGCCCATTAGGACTGCCAGTCTGCACATGCAGTGAAGACTGGACACTTGGATTCAGCCTAAGAAAAACCGTATTATCAAGTGTTTCAATGGTTATTCATATATTAACTGACATAGAACCAATCATGGCTAGACAAATCTATCTTTGTTTTTGTCATATTTTACTTTGTTTTTGTGTATTTCATTTCCACTATAGTGATCCTGTGCTATTTAAAATATCTAGTCAAACTCATTGAAAGATCAGAATGCAGCTTTGAAAGCAGGTGTCTTATGAAGGCTTCCATTTACAGCAATAAACTGTCTTTTAAACTTTCAGCTCTCCCACAAGCCCAGTTGACCGTTCAGTCTGGATGGACAGAGGTCTTCCCCACTGAAACAGTGACTTTGAGGTGTGTAATTCAGAGCAGTTCTACAGAGTGGATGTATAAATGGTACAGAGATGGACGGGAGCTTCCTGTAGACAAGGCTGACTCCAGCAGTGTAAATGGAGACACATACACAATCCTCTCTGCTGATCAGTCACATGCTGGACTGTACACCTGCAGAGGAGAACTTACAAGGAGAGCATCTGTACACTCTATGATTAGCAGCTCTACTACATTAAGTGTACGAGGTAAATATGATTTATTTTCTCTCGACAATTTGCACATCCACATGTTTTTTGTTTCTTAACTAAACTTTGAAAAAAATTCACAATGTTATTTGGACCAAGAAATACGCTTTAGTCCAGTGGTGTCAAACTCGTTGCCATGGAGGGCCGTGTGTATGCAGGTTTTCATTCCAGCCTCAGATCTTGATTATATAATTAGTTAAATTATTTGCTGAATTAGGGATGCAGGTTTGTGCACAATGGTGACCTGACGTCTATGGTGACCCGCATTGTCTAAATAAAAATTTTCTTATATTCTGTGCTTCAATGCAGTTAAACGCATATGGCTGAATGAGTAATTGGACTCAATTAAGGCAGCATTAATTGGTTGGAATGAAAACCTGCATACACACGGCCCTCCATGGCAACGAGTTTGACACCACTGCTTTAGTCTAATATATGATCTGATGTGTCTTTCTCTGAATTACTGTGAGTTTCCAGTTTGGAGTACAGGTGTCAGAATCCCATTATCCAGTCTTCCAATGGACAATTTATGTTAAATGTGTCTGATGGGTTTGTGACAATTGCTTCATTCTTTAATCCTATGATTAGGGCCTCCAGTTTGTCTCCCCTTGTTTTCTCGCATTGTACTTCAGTCTTCTAAACGATAGAGGTCGCTATAGCTTCTTTGTCACGCCCCTTCTCAAACAATTACCCCATTTGCCCCGCCTCAATAATCTCCGTTGATAATGTAATTTCCACTAAATAAGCACAGATGATGGTTAATTGTAGTGTTTACAAGCAACACTCACATGTTAAAATACATTTGATTATATACTAGAATAGACATGCTGCAATATTTGTATGTTGTACAGGGGCATGATAGGTTTTGTTAGAAGCAGTGGGGAATGGCTCGTTAAAATTAAGGGCAGTTACAATGTTTTACTTGCAGAAAAAAAAATGAATAAAAAAGATATATTGATAATTCAACTAATGAACTAATTATAGTCTTCAATCAAGACCTTAAGTCAAATCTGGTGTCTTAGGGCTGGGCTGAAACTAAATCATGGACACACTGGCTGAGATTGGACACCCCTACTTCGTATGGATGCGTTTTTCTTTTTAGGTAAGCGATACTCAATCCTGGTCCTGGACAGCCACAGAGTGTGCTGCTTTTTATTTTTTCTTTATGATCAACGACTAATTGAGACCCAAGCAAGCAGGTAACCTGAGTTAACCATTTAACCTACTGCTTTAACTGATCAATTGCTATGCTTATTAAGTGCTGACTAACAATGTTAGCCAGCAAACCCTGTGGCTCTCCAGGACCAGGAGGATGGACAATGGCTCAAAGATATGCTTTGCACTGCATTTAACAGTCATTCCATGTTCACTTTTCTGCCTGACTCTCCCTATATTAGATCAACTAATTGGTTATCTAACTAACTAGATCAATTAAAGTTTTATAAACGGCTCAATTGGAAATTCACTTGTCTGAACAGTTACTTGACTATGCTGTTGAGTGCCTATGGGGACCCCTGGAGGATAAGCAGTGAATTACAAGTTTAAATCCCTGCAGGTCACATGGTGGAGACATACTGGTGGCCCTACATATGGTCTTGTATGTGATGGAGAATGTATCTATTAATGCTAAATGACACTGAGCACATACCTTACCTTCATCAGGGGGAAAACCAAAACCTGTTATTACCCAGAATGCCCCCAGTAGAGCGATGTACACAGGAGAGAGAGTCACCCTGAGCTGTGGGTTTGAGGGAGATCCTGCTGGCTGGGAGTATCTCTGGTACAAAGACCCACTGAGACACACTGTGCCCAACACTGACAGCAGCA